>NC_142673.1:17653612-17953612 GCF_964200805.1 Pocillopora damicornis | reverse complement strand
TGTGCAAAAAGTTAGACGATGTATGACAATCTAATATTAAAAAATCGTGGCAATTTAATTTCTCTCCAGTTTATTCACGTCATTCAAGCGATTTTGTTACTCTATGGTTGATTCTTTTACCATATCCTTTCACTTGCTTTATTTTCGACAAAAATACTCTGAATTTTCTCAGGCGTAGAGATCTCAGGAAAAATATCTTTTTTTACCTTGACACAATCCGGGGCTAGGGCCCAGCAACAAAAAAACCAAAATCTATACTTGATTTCTACCTTATCTTAAGGGGTGACGTTATCCAATTGCACTCCTAAGACTAATTTGCTTCACTCTTAATTTTACAGGAAGTTTCAGAAAAAAAAAGGGTAAGTAACTTGTCTCAATACACACTAACAACGACCTACATGGCGGCTTTTTTTTTTTCCTAAGCAGGAAACAGTGTCTGAATTATTCTAAAATTTAAGCAGTCCATTATTTTCTATAACAGGTAATTTAGCGTTAACAACCGAGTTGAAGACGTAAATTGGCCACCGTAAAGAGTTTATATTCTGACTTTTTACGGTGGCCAATTTACGTCTTCAACTCGGTTGTTAACACTAACTTACCTACTATACTTTCCCACTGACGCAGCAAAGCAATTTCTTTAGAAACTTACCCCCTTTATTCATTATTTTCTATTTTTTACTCAACATCAGAACAAAGGCGAGGGTAAGAGAGTAAACGTACACGTCCAAGCGGAACCCATTTTTTTTCACCATCATCAAACTGCACGAGCACCAAAGAGCCTCTTGAAGTACCAGTAACGTTTCCAGTTCGATACCACCCAGGCCGGTCGACACGCTGATTGGCTATAACAGGCAGGTTAGGTAATAAGTCCTCTATGGATGGTACTTTATCGATGATGAGCTTTTGATCAGTCCTTCGGTAACTACGCGTCTGTTTGTTATTGTTTACCAATGCGAAGTCGAAATGTGTTGCATTTATCTTTGTGATGGAAGCTTTCCAGTAATTGTCTGCGTTTCGGTTCTTTCTCCAAAATCCCCAAAACACAGCTCCAACCCGGACACATTCTAAAGGAACATGAGTAGACTATCATTAATTCAAACTGCATTAAAGAATAATGGAATAAACATTTGTACATGTGGATAGCATGCAACACGTCAGATTACACTCTCAACCTTTGTTAAGGAACCTTAGAGACCCTTAGGGCGGATTATGGCGGCTTAACACTGAAAAATCCGTGTCCCTAACAGACAATGACGTTCAAACATTTCTTGAAGGGGAAGAAAACCAAAATGCGAAAAGAAAAAACCGAAAGCCACGTATTCAGTGGCTTTGGTAATGGCATTTCTTGCGGCTGAGAACGAAAATCGACAACTAGAAGATTTGCCACAAGCAGATTTTGGCCGTGTACCTGAAAGATTTCTTCTGACGGTAAGGTCCAATTCAATAACTGAAAATTTTGCATATTGAAAATTAGGCCCATTGTTTGTTTTTGAAGTGATTCAACGCATGTTTTCATCCTGAGTGCGCCAACGCGCGATCTTTATTTGGAGATTGTCGATCCTTCTATTTTTATTTATTAATAAAGTCGACTTTTTTTGTCAGTGAAGGGCTATTGTGTTTATATGAAAAACGTGTTCAACTTGAAGAAAAATTCCATATCTACGCGCGCCCATCTAGTATTATCTATGTATTCATACTTTGAAATATTGATAGCATCATTGCTATTTACATAACACATAAACTTGCCTTCACACTCTGGAAATTGACCTTCCCATACACCCGCATTGCACTTTAATTTGGCTGAGCCTCTTAACTTGTAGCCTTTATTGCATTCAAACTTGATCACAGAACCGTAGCTGTAACTGCTTCCAACAACTTTTCCATTAATGAGTTTTCTCGGCTCATTACATACACCTAAAAGAAGACAAGGGAGGGTTTAAATAGATACAGAAACAAACAGGCATAAAACCAAGGAAGAATGGCTTGCATGCAAACAAAACACGATAAATGAAAATCATTGAAACGAAAATAAACACGAGGCTGATGGTTCAAGTTCCATCTTATTCTTTTCGTTAAGACTGCCATATTCAACGACACAATGCGGAATTTCTGATGGAAATTGAAGTTAAGAAATATTGACACATTTGTATGACTTTAGCCTGCAGTGCAGGCGTCTTACTTGTGCGAGCTAATGATCGTTTATCCGACCGACTATATTTGATTTAACCCAAAGACGGCGGCCATTATTTTCGTAAAGAAAATACCAGGCACTCGCTCGCCAAAATTACGCCTGATCTGCAGGCTAGCATGCCTTTAGATTGATTGTAGTGTTTCATCCATATGCCGAGATATGGTTTCCCTTGTCGAATAGGGGAAAAGAAAGACGACACTTAATTATTATTCAAAGGTGATAAGTATAGTTTGAATTAAAAGGAAATGATAGATAATGATAGTGATACTGATATAAGAGATATTATGATAATGCAATGGATTGAAGAGAGTAACTGGACCTATGCAACTTGGTGAACTTTCATTCCATATCCCATCGAGGCATTTGATCTGCAGGGACCCTAGGGGCTTGAATCCTGAATTACAGGAGAAAGAGACCACGGTCTCGTGACTGACACCATTGTTATGGATTTTGCCATTAGATAGCGGTGGGAGTGGATTACAGGTCTCTAAAAGATATAACAGATAATGCCGTGATAAAGTATGCCTATCACTATACTTGGGCACTGAGACTACCTTCGTACCCCGACAACCAGATTAATGTCCATTTCAGATCACAATATCCCACAAGTCTTGAGTTTAGAGAAGGAGGAGTTGGGCAATTGAGTATCACCCAATTACTTTATGAAATATTGCAAGAACTTCATTGCATTGAAACGTTTGGCCCAAACGGGTCTGTGTGACATGTTTTGCGAACATATGTTTGATCAGATACTCACTTTTGCAAACTGGAGGAGCTGAATCCCAGACTCCATCGTTACATGTCAGACGAGGATTTCCTACTAAATTGTAGTTTTTAGTAGAACATTCATACGTGACCACCTGTCCGTGAGAAAAATCTGTACCATTTCGTTCTCCTCTGTCTATTAACCCAGGGTCAGTACATGTGGCTACAAAAGAGAACAGCCATGCTCAATTAAAATGCATTAATAGACCACTAACTCCTTCAAGGTGATAATAGTAATTTAGAGGCCAACTTCGTGTTAGCACAGAATGGGTACATACCCTTGCATGAGGGAATGCTAGCGTTCCAAAAGCCATCGTTGCAGTGCAGAACGTTGGTGCCATCCATAGTGTACGGTGCATGACAAGCGTACTCGATGTTGCTACCATGTGAAAAGAGTTTTCCGTTTAGGAAGATTCTGTTTGTTGTGTATCCATTTTTGGGACTGCCTTGGAATTTGCATTTTCCTTCAATAGCAGAAATGTTTTTTGGTAAGTTTGTTTCGTTTGCATTGTCCTAGCTTGCTTTCTCGCTGTGCCATTCAGAGCGTATCGACGAAATTTTTCAATTCCTTGAAATTATGTTTCAGGGCTGAGGCATAGTTTGAAGATCAGGTTTCCTGGGCTGCTCTCTGTTCATGAACATTTTCGCGCTTAAAGTTTGTCTTTCACGATACTTTAGCTTTCTTTCGCTTTCTCCCTCCCTCCCTCATAACTTAAACAGGTAGTTGGTTATCTTATTATAGAGGTGATTATTCATAATTTCATATTTGAATATTTTTTTAACTGGTATGATTTCAGAGGCATATTACTTTCCCACAAATTAAATAGTGTAATTGTGTGCTAAACGAACTGTAAATTACCAAATAATGGATCAAAAGGGTTACCTAATTTATCTCCCGAAACCTCTAATATAACACCATACCTTTACAGAGAGGGACGCTACCGCTCCAAACGCCGTCCTCACACCGTATGGTGTTGTTTCCCATTAACTCATGGTCTGTGTTGCACGTAAAAGTTATTATGCTACCATTCTTAAAATTGTTGCCATGGCGCTTGCCTTTCAATGGCTTACCAGGATCTTGACACACGGCTGTATTAGTAAAATAGGTAGAGGACAAAACGAAAAGTTTCAAAGATCAGAAAAGACAAGAGAAGAACTTTAAAAACAAGAACGGTGTAGCATGGGGTTGTCACAATATATCTACAATGTGTAACGCCACAACCATACTTTGGAGGAGACCGACAGATAAAAGAGAGATACAATTTCTGTATAAAAACAAAACAACTGATATCGCTCGGAAATTTTTTCAAAGGAACATCTTATTCTAATTTTCTTACCGACACATATAGGACGGTTACCACTCCAAATGCCATCTTTACATTGTATTTGTCCACTTCCCTCAAGCTGATATTTTTTATTGCAAGAAAATTGTATCCACGAGTTGTGTTTAAGGTTCTGCCATTGCCCATTGCCATTTGCTGGGAATCCTGGGTCATTGCATGGAGCTAGAAGAATTTGAAAAGTATTTTGATGTTGTGGTGTAAGTTTCGCAAATGTATTATGTCATCACGTAAAGTTTCTTTTAGTCATTTACTGAATATTGTATCTTCATGATACATATTGATAACTTATGATGAAAAATCCTGGAAGAAACACCCTAGAAAGTATCTTCTATGATCAAAGGAATTATTTACTTATCATCTTAATTAAGAGAGGTTCCACAGTAGTTGATTTTCGAGGAGCCGCCACTCAAATGTCGTCTACATGTGATCGCGAAAGCATATTGATACTGGTAGATTAGATGCTGTTAATATCACGTTTCCCGGCAGAACAGTTTGAGTCAATCTTGATTTCTGCATAAAGAACAATTTCCCTTCAACCTCTACAACGATTTTTCCTTTCTTGAGGATACATTGATTGGCTTGTGTTTTATAATCAGAACTGTTCTTAAAAGGGAGAAGGGAAGGGGGCGGGAGAGGAAAACTAAAAAGCTATTAATTCAAGTGGTTACCAGTCATTGAAGCAAAAATATTTCTCAAGGGGTACCTTGTATTGAAAAGAGCTGGAACATTCTCACCTTTACATTCAGGCTCTCTAAAATCCCATGCTTTTCCAACACAGCGAAGTTTGTTTTTGCCAATCAAGTCATACCCGCGTTTGCAGGAGAATGTTGCTTCATCTCCGTCAAGGAAACGTTTGTCAAGGGATACCTTCTGACCCACTTTTCCGTTTTGTGGATTGCTCGGCGTTGGGCAGATGCCTATAATTAATCGTAAAGCAAACGTTACTTAACTCATCATGAATGCAAGTGAATGCATGTAGTTGCGGAAAAAACACATTTCTAACCTTTGCAGACTGGAAACAGCTTATCCCATTTACCATCATCGCACATAATAGAACGGGCGCCAACTTTTGTATAGCCACGGGAACAGTAAAACAATACAGATTTTCCATGACTGAAGATATTTCCCACTATTTTGCCATTCACAGGTATGCGGGGCCTAGCACATGATGCTACGGAGTCAAACAGGAAAGAACTACTAATTTTAGCCTAAAAGTAATCATTAAATTGCTCTTTGCCTTTTAGACGTACATTTTCAAGTAGAATATTGTTATTTTATTAGTTATCATTCGGCAGTGAGCAATCAAGATATTTTCTGAGAACTGGAAAATAACTGTGATATCTATAGGTCAGCGCCCGTGTAATCATTAGGAAAACTGTGTTCTCTAAATAACTAACTTCTTTCTCAGTTTACTCTCACGGGTTAAAACGTTTAAGCTTTTCAAGCCTACATATTCCCTTTAACATTAGGTTAAATAGTTCTTCTCTATTTTTCGTTACATGGTTAAATTGTCATTAATCGAAAAAGTCTGAATTTGCATTCTACTTTTCCTTCACAAAGGTTTACAATTAGTGTGCTAACGCACCCCATTCCAACGCCTGACTAGAATACTAGAAGACTAGGAGCAATAGAGCAAGGGTAATTCCAAAGTTTCACAATGCGATTAAAGTGGGAGGCCTGAAAACCGTTTTCCTTTGCAACTGCTCCAGAAAGATCTAAAATTTTTTAACTCATGGGCCATCTTAACTGTAAAACTTTATCTAGTACTGGCGTTGAAATGATTTGGGCTGGAACACAAGAATTTCGGTCATCAAGCCTTTTGAACGATGAAAACAGTCTTTTTCATTCTAATTGAATTAATTTATCACTGTTTATTCCGTTTGTTTCTATTTATATTATTATTCTTGATTTCCCTCTTATTTTATATCAAATTGTTATAAATTGCTGTTGTCATAATAGATTTTCTTAGTTCTTGAACACCCACGTAGGAGAAAGTAGTTGAAATGTATTGAATTGCGCTATTTACAGTAATGGCAAGCACAAGATAACAATTATGACCTTTACACACTGGAAACGGTGCGCCCCAATTTCCATTCTTGCATGTAACCGAAAAAGCACCAACTCTTGTGTAACCACGGGAACACCAAAACTTTATAGACCGCTCATGTCTGAAGTCTGTGCCCTGTATTCTGCCATTCGTTGGTGCGATGGGCGTAGGACAAAGTGCTAGGGAGAGGAAAATTCACATCAAATTCATAGATAGCTTTTTCACCTTTTGCTCGTAACTTTTAATATTGTCTTTTGAGTGATTTTTTAGGTGTGTTACTGAAGAAAAAATAAGCAAAAAAATTATCCCGGCTTTCCACGTCCATTTAAATAATTCAGTAACGACAAGCTGTTAAAGTTAGTTTCTGAATGCAATCTATTTACGATTGGAATGCGTTTTGAGCTTAGTATCATGAAACTAAGGAAACTAAGACCTTTGAACAACATGCAGGATCTTGCATTTATCATAATTTTGCTGGAAAACTCACCAAGGCAAAGTGGCCTCTTAGCACTCCACTGGCCGTTTGAACATGTAATTGTTCGCGCTCCCTCTAACGCGTAATTTTTTTGACAGGTAAAAGACACTGTTTTTTTGTGACGGAAGTCATGGTTAACCTTTCTCCCATTCAAAGGATTGCCAGGATCTTTGCAGGAAGCTGTAAAACCCAAAAGAGAAATTACTTGTTAGAGAACAGGATTTTTTATGACGCAAGGAAGACTACAAATGCAATTGGCACCATATGAAATGATCCTTTTTGGCACGTTTATGACTGGTAGTTTGAATTCTTATCACCATAAGAAAAAAAAGGCAAGGGATTCCATCCAATTTTTCTTCGAAATCAGTTTCTTGGTTTGTGTACTTTAATGATCACCTTTAGAAGGAAGGTCGTTCCCCTGAATTGTTTTTCCAGAGTTCAGTTTTCATGGTTCATACTTTTCCTGAGCAATGCTTTTCCAGTTGAGTGTGTACAAAAGGGCAGAAAATAATAACAATTCGTTCGACAGAAGAACCGAACGGAGCGACTCAACTCAAAACCCACGGTCAAGGATCGAAACTAACCCATAACCACCAACTTACACAACTCTTTAAGTCAACACGCCTCGGGAAAATTGGCCAATCGGGAACCAGGCAGGAGACAGCGCATCAAGTGACTCTGATGATAACATCCATTAAGATTTTCGAAACGTCAGTCACAATAACCAACAACAGTCCCCTCGGTACCACTCTAACCCGAACTAACAGACCACACAATCAATTTAAGAGATTGTTATAAAATGATACTGACCTCGACAATGCGGTACAGAAGCACTCCATAGTTTATTCGCTCGGCAGTAGATTATGCGCGTCCCTTCCAGAGTGTAATTTTTGTAGCATTTAAATTCCACAGATCCACCATATTCGAAACCTTTGTTTACAATTTGTTTTCCGTTCGTGGGTGTCCCAGGATCTCCGCACTGAACAACTGCAATAATAAATCGATCAAGTTATCTATCAGTTAATTAGTTGACCACTCGATACACACATACATACAAACTTTATTGGAACTCACAATCAGTCGATCCGGCAGGTTATCAGTCAATCAGTTCGTCAGTCCGTCTGTCAGTAGTCAGTCACTCAGTCAATCAATCAATTTATCAGTCAAACTAGTAAGGTTATAATTCTGTTGCAAAGCAAATACCATTATTAAAATATTCAAAGTGATCTATATGTGACTTCTTTGGCTGATTAGTTTTTTCTAACGTACTTTCGCATGTTGTAGGAGAGCCACTCCATGTTCCATCACTTTGGCATGTCCTTACTCTTGATCCTTTCATCTCATAACCCGTCTCTGTGCATTCGAACACTATTCTATTTCCATAGGTAAACGCCACTTGCTCTATTATATCTCCATGATCTGGCTTTCGTAAGGGGCCACAATCCGCAACTTTCGAAAAACAACAACAACAACAACAACAAACGAGAATGAAAATGATATTCGATGTTATTTTCTATATGTGGGATGCGGTAACCGAATTGTTGGTGGCCTGGACTCCGAAAAATTCTGCCTCGAGACCTAACTTGGTCATTGCTTTGGTCAATGCCCCCCCCCCCCCCTACCCAGGATTATAAATGAGTACCGGCGAATTTTGGGGGTAACCTTGTGATGAACTGGTATCGTTCAACAAAGGGGGAGTATTAATACACCTAGTTGCTTAATACTATAAAAACCGGGATAAGCTTGCTTGGCTCGAGCGCAGATTTTTTATTTACCTACCCAATATTTTTATCTTTTTTTTGTGTGTATTTCGTTTCTCGTACGTTCAAAACAGTCTATTACTCTTTCATCAATACGCCATAAATTATTCTTACTTATTCACTCCCCTCAAATTGCTGTTTAACTGCTGACATAAGTGTATAGGGCAGCTATTAAATAATTCTTAAGAGATTTTCGAAGAAATAGTGCACGAAAATCCACGTGTTCCTTATTGCCTTCATTAAATGAACGAAACGAAAATCAGTTTTATTTCAAAGTAGTATCTACGTTAATAGCAAGATTTTTCTCTGAGGACTAGTGGTTGATCCATAATTCCAACATCTGACTTGCAAATCCATGTTACATGCATCGTTCTCACTCGTGTTTAATTTAGGGGAAAACAATAGTAAATTTGAAAAAATTTATATATTTTCCTCACAAAACTGTAATACTTACATAACTAATAACAGTCACATAAGAAATGATCCTAATATTTACAAGATCGAATATCTTACCTTCACAAATAGGGTCTTTATCTCCCCATTTCTCGTTAGCCTGGCATGTTCTATAAGATGGTCCTTTAAGATTGTAGCCTTCATTGCACTCGTATCTGATCTTTTCTTTAAAGGAATATACGTATCCTATGATCTTTCCGTTAGGGATATCGTTTGGGCGGCCACAGCTTTTAGCTGATGAAATTGATAAGAATCTTAATCAAATACTATGTGAGCAAGATCCATTTTGATTTAAATTGCTGGTTAGTTCTACCACAGACACAACGCAGGGAAAATCAAATGAAGGATACCATAGAGTAAAAATACGAAAAAAAAATCCAGCGTGATCTTACTATAAGAATTTTTCATCGCGTAAGGAAGCGTAAAATTCCAAAGAAAACGGCCTTATTCAATAAAAAATGCATAACTAAACCAACAATTTATACGTCTTTTTCGTAACCTACTTTTTTCCATCTATAGGGTAAAGAAAGAGAGTTTTATTTTTCTTTTTTTTTTTGGTATTTCTTTTTCTAAGCTAGAATGCACTTAAAACCATGCATGTGCATCAGTGCCCAGTAAAAATGCTCAATAGTATGACCCAATGATAGGGCGTTTGATTTGAGATATCTTGGTGACTAAGTTTGGCGAGTCAGGACGGAGTGAGTATGCAGTGTAATTCTAATCAGACTAAACTTACGTGAGCAAGTGATGTCTCCACTCCATATGTTGCCTTTCTTACATTGGTAAACACCAAGTCCTGACTTAAAGTATCCTTCCTTGCATTTCAATAGCACTTTGTCACCGTACTTGAATTCCCTATCCATTGACCGTGGATAGATAACAGCAGCTTCGTCTGGAATGTTCGGCTTGTCACATGAGGGAACTACACAGAATTAAAATTAAAAAAGCACATGGTGCTATCATTCAAAGAGATTCAGGCCTCTTTGTTTATAGTATACAGGGCTATTGCTATAATATATAAAAAATAGTAACCAAAAGCATTTGCAAAGTGGCATTCAAACAAAAAACATGGAAAGAAAATATAGAACTGAGAAATGGGAAATCAAAAAGGAGCTGGTGAACGAACAAATAAGAGAACGTAATAACTTTGAGTTTCTATACGAGCCGTGATCACGAGATATACTCAAGAAGTGGACAGATCGAGAAAATTTAGTAACCCAGTAACTCCTAGATCATGTTTCCCTTTAAAATCGATTCCTTTTGATATGATGTTCATAACGGCTACATTTTTCTATCAACAAGAACAACTGGAGACGGTTAATAGAGAGGTTAAGCATTTCGTTTACAACAAAAAGAAAAAATTTTACTTCTTTCCGTCTGCATGCTTTCAGATTGTTCAGTCGTCTTTTTTAGCTAAACCGAAATATTTGCATGAATAATGTTGTGACTTTTTCATTCTAGTTCTGACTTGCGAATTATTAAAAAAAAAATCAAGAACATCAAAGTTTATTTGATGTTTAAACTCATCAAAGACTTCGATTTATTTCATTCAGCGGTTCATTTGACGAGCAAGCATTGTTAAGTAGTAAAAATTAGTATATTCTTTATCCCACATCAACTACTCACGGATGCATTTTGGCTTTGGAGCACTCCATTGTCCGTTTTCCTGGCACCGTATTCGAGGAGTTCCTACCATTTTATACATATCTTCATCATGACACCAGAAATGAATATACTTCACACCCTTATTACGTACAGTTCGTCTGTTTCCATAACGGATTTCCCCTGGATCCTGACAAAAGGTTTCTGTCAATAGCGAAGAAATGATCCAATGATTATGTTTATGATTTGTGAACTGAATTGTTTACTGTACCAAATGACTTTCACTGAATGAACGCGCACTTTGCGAAAAGATTAACCAATCGAATTTTATCTTAGGAAACGATAAAGACTGGACTAAACAACGAACAGGCCAAAGATAAGCGAATGCATAAAATGTGAATAAATGGAAGCACGGACGGATAAATTGAAAAGTTATGTCAGGGCCGTAGGAAAAAATAATAAAAGAAAAAAAATTCTATCCTGAGAAAGGATTTTAAACTATTAAATATGGATGACTGGATAATCGGAAGAACGCTCGGATTGATAAATTGTAGGAACACACATGGAATTTTATGCATCATACTAACTGCATCTCGTTTTTCCTCCATCCCATTTTCCTGTAGCTCTACAAGTTCGTGTTTCTGAGCCGCGGAGTTTATACGGTTTCTTACACTTATATGTCACCACGCTGCGAAAGTAGCTGGCGTTGCTGAAGCTGGAACGCCCGTTTTTTACCTTAGGTAAGTTTTCACATCTGAGGTCTACAAAAAAAAGATGTGAAATTAGAAATTTGGGCACTCGTCGTACTTTTTATTTGTTGATACGATACATGGAACGAAATAATTATATGATCAGGAGCCTGTATCTTTTTTTAGACATGCCTTTTTCCACTTGAAGATTTGATGGCGTAGTTCCTCATGAATCATAACCGTTTCAAATTCCACAAATGTTATTGGTGCATTTGCAGCTTCATTTTTCACTAATCATTTCGTACAGTTAAGCCCTAGGCTAACAAAGCTCTCATACGAGCGGGCAGGCCCGATTCAGAAAGGCTTGCAAGTGGGCCAGTGTACTGAGCGGAGTAATCTCACTGCGAATGAAGCGTTGATAGCATATTCATTGATTCTTCTTTTAACATATACACAAAATAATCTGAAGAACTAAGTATGAGTAAATGTATTCAGGAGGCAAAAAATGGGGTATTTATTTGTTTATTAAGATATTATGCTTCGCCCAAAACGTAATAGGAATTTCTATGCCACTTTCGTCGCGTCACGCTGTTAGCCCGTTCATCACGAATAATCTTGATTATAAAATTGCGTGACCCACAGTGGGGAATGTAATGTCTTATCAAGAGTCCTTGTCAATAAATACGTTTGATTAGATCACATAGAACTACTCTCTCAGTATAATGGAAAGCTGAGGACATCTTGGTTCACATTGACCGTAATCTTAGTCGTGTTTCCCGTTTGCGTTTTTTGGTGATGTTTAAGAGAAATATCTCTGAATGCATTACAGTTTCGTAATTATTATGTTTATGTCGTATAACTGTAAAGATATGTTCTCTAGACAGAGTTCTGAAATGTCTATATGCGTGTACTTCTTTCAAAAAGCACCTACGTCAAATACATTACACGTAAAGTCAAGTTAAGAAACAAGACACGTCCATTTATTGTTGGTTCAGAATTTTCCTTCTGTTTTCTAGAAATCTTCCTTCAAAGACCTATCGGCAAATACAATCATATACACTTACTGTTTCTAACGCAAATCATTCCACAGTCTCCGTCACATAAACATTTTCTATTTCCTTTGCAATCTCCGTCAGTCGAGCAAGTCTTGCCACAGAATCGCACGTTATTTGTTCTGGGGCAGCCATTAGAGCCTATGAAAACGAGGAGGTCGATTAAGACGAAACTTTAAAGATCCTAGAGTATGTAATGAACCATATTTACCACTCTGCTTTGGGTTGCTCTCAATGACTGGATAACAGCAAAGTAAAATCGCCCCCAAGAGAAGTGTTTTCCACATTGTTTTATATATCGGTGCGAATTCTACGCTTTAACAGCCTCCGTTCCGACGCATTACTGAAACGCGTCGTCAAAATGAGTTCCTCGTGTTACGGTCAATTTTTAATTCGTCTCAGCTAAACAGGAACGTGCTGTTGTAGCTCAACCGGAAAATGATGTCATTACTAAGAAATGGCTATTTTCTTTCACAGCTGGATATTTTCCAAAGGCAGCAAGGTTTTGTCTAATAAGCTGTGGCAGTTGTCGGAAAAAAAATGAGTGAGGAGGGGGAAGAATTACGTACTCGTGGTATGGGAGTCAGTGAGTTTGGACAGAACCTCACCGAAAACCTCTACAAAACTATAACCACCCCTCCGGGGCACGATTTTGAGGCGCGCGAGCCAAGTCAACACGGTCACGCACTGCTCTATAGACACGCGCTAAGGTAACGCGCGTGGAGGGGAAAAATACTGATATCGATATCGCTGAAAACCCGTTTCTCGAAAGTTCTAGTAATGTTACTGGAGCTGAGCCATATTTTGAAATCGAAATCTATTCAGGAAAAAGCAGTGCAGTTCATTCTATTTCGCCAATTATTTTGGTAGAAACACGATCCTGACTGTGATATGGTTGCCTCACACAGGTCAGGAAAATTTTAAGGGAAAATAAAGTTCTTCAAGGTCAGAGAAAAGTCAGAAAATTGCACTTTGCGTCGGGGAAATTGAAAGTAAATACGGTTTCGTTCATCGTCTTGGCACTTTCATGACGAAAGATAGTGATGCTGATGTTCCTCATGCACATGGCTTAGTACAGTTGACAGATTCCTGACCAGTTCATTCATTCCTTTGTAATACAAGTTCAAATTATTTTGTAAATGAAATCATGCATTTGACTTTTGTTCCTTTATTGTTTTCTAACATTAAAATAATTATTTAGTACATTTCACAGAAATGAAAGGAGTTGGATTAGATTGGTAAAATTTTGTTTGGTGAACGACGAGCTGATGTTGGGTTTCAAAGCAAATCAATCCCTTTACCGTGTTATTTAAACTATCAATTAATGTACACTGCATGTGACTAGGTAAAAGCATAATGCTAGGGGCGGCGAGGATGGTGGCGGTTGGAGGCCATTATCAGGACTCGTTTGTACAATGGTTATTTCCGTTGGTCAGGGAAATTTGATTTTGTATTTTCAGGGAAAATTCAGTAAAAAATTAAGGGAATTTTAAAATCCTATACTGCGGTAACCATGTGAAAGCGGTTACCGCCAGGACTTTCAAGTTAAGAATAAGCACATGGGCGACAATTTTTCCCGTAATCTATAAGTGTGTTAAAAGAAAAATGAAGAAATGAAGAAATACATAAATAAATAGATAGGAAAAACATCATTTGTAAAAAAACAGGCGGTGGTAGTTCTCGTGACAATAATGAAAGATGTGATGGGCTGAAACTCAAACTTGAGGTTTTTTGGTTAGCTTTCATAGAAAGCCAATCAATGTTTATTGATTCCTTTCCTATTTGCCAAGTCCATGTTTAACAGTTCATTCTCATAGCTGAACTAATTTGGAAACTTTAAAAACGTTTCCGCGTCCTTTTCCTCTCTTTATCAAGAGTAAAAATGATACTAAGTTGGAATTAGTTCATCGCCGTCACATTATTTTTATTGTGACGGAACGAGCATGCGCAACGTACAACGATAGTAATTTGAAAATGAAATGATATTATCAGCATAAACAACTGTCAACCAAGATAATTTAAAACAATTATCTTAATCAACGAAGATATGGTGACAAAGTTGAAATTTTAAGTTAACAAGCAATCTTTTATTGGTGTCACACGTTCCCTCTGAATTACGACAGAGCTTTAGATCTGCCAAAATGAGTAAATTGTTCCGCCCTAGCAAAACTTAGTGAGAGTACAAGCTTAAGTGGGAGTACCATGTATTAAACTTAATGGGAGTATATCATTAAGTACGACGTATTTTCGGTAATGGGTGCTTCGCAGACAAAAGAGTGGTCCCAATACTGACTGCAGTTCCGGTCACCGCATAAAGTAGTTTAACGCAGTGAGAGGAGAAACATTTCTCAAAAAGGTCTTAATAAGCCTTGTTAGAAAATGAAGGAGCAAAAATGAAGCAAATTAAGCTACACAAGAAAACGAAATATTTAACGAAGACGACAAAACCAAACAAAAACAGAGAAACCAGATATCGCTGCTACTTAAGTACCAGAGAATACCCTTTTCTTTCCCTTAGAAATGTTCTAAGTCACCATACTTCAACTCTAAAGTCAATTGTTATTACAAGGGAAACACGCCTGAGTAGTTTGTTTAAGTGGTTTTCCCCTTTTGATAGGAAAATCGCAAGTGGTTTCACACTTAACACATGGAAAAACCTACGATCAAATGTTTGATTTGATTTTCTTCAGCTAATGGCCTCTTTTGACGTTGGAATTTATCCACTTTCTGTATTTTGAAACCCTTGTGTAATACGCGTACTTTCTGGGTCTTCCGCAACCTTCGCTCCAACCGAACAGTCCGATAACAATCCAGCGCCCAGAGCGAGGGTGCTGCATGACAAGAGGGCTTCCCACGTCCCCAAAACACGGATCTTTAGGCTTCTTTTTGAATCCTGCACAGAACGTGCTTTCCCTATGGTAGGTATAAATTGAAGCTTCCTTGCATTCCTTATCCGGGACTATCGGCACCGTAACCTCTCTAAGCACCGCTGACAAAGGTCCAGTAGGTTCGCCGAGCCTAATTGGTTTGGTGGAACCCCATCCTGCCACTGTCCCGTACCGTAACGGCTTCTCCAAAACTTTGTCTCTCTTGCGCTTTGGTATGCACACCTTGAACAAAACCAAAAAAAAGTAAATTAAACCTAGCTAGCCCAGAACAATTACATTTATTTAACAGATAAACGTGTGCCATGAACATTCTACTCACTGCAAACTTATATTTTTCAGCGGAGAAGGTTCGGTCACACCTTAATTCTATGCTTTTCCCATCCCAAGAGTCCTTGTTAATCCCAAAAGCAACAGCAGAAATAAGCGACTTATGACGGCAACCACACGCCAACTTACCATCCTTATATGATCATTTAGCTTCACAGGGTTCTCCAACTCCAACAAAGCAATGTTATGGGCCATTGAGTATCGATCGTATCCCGGATGTATAACTATTCTTTTAACGCGGATGGGCGTTTCCGTTCCGTCCAATTTATTGCGGTTGAATTCTCCTATATAAAAAAAATAGATAGTCGAGTAACTTGAACAAAGGGTTTGTGGTAGCCTAAATGTACTGAAAAAAAAACCATGGCCCAAAACCTTTCGCAGCCTAAGTACCATTTACTTTGTAATTTGTTGTTATTGTTGTTGTTTTTGTTGTTTTGCAACAAGAATGTTTTGATAAATTTCATTGCTTGAAGTTTTTGGAAAAAATTTCTGAAGTTAAACGTACCTAACACCACGCGTAATTTGTGAGGCTTTATTGGCTTAGCACCTTTCTTCACTTGAAGAATGTTGGCGACTGTGAGGACCCATCCAGGTTTTATAAGTGCTCCGTTAAAGAGGAAGTTATATCTCTCTAGAAGGTAAAAGAAAACATGCGGAATTTCAAATGCTTGTACTGAAGCATAAATGTTCAAATGTCGATCGACATCCGTAAAATTTACAATGACGAAACACACAAAAAAAGCAGCATCTTAAAGAAAAGAAAGTTAAGTAAAGCAAATATATGCGAACCTAAATGATTTTGCTTGCTTGTGTCATTGGCGTTGCTTGATTACTGTCGACTGCTCCATTTTATCATCCAAATATTTTTAGCAATAATTTTTTTTCATCATCTTGGTTATCTTGTTTATCTTTTGTTGTTGTTTTAAGGGCGGTTGAACTGAGGTTATCTCATTAGTATTTGCTCCTCTAATACATTCGTAAGAAATATATCCACATAATGGCATTAGTGATAATTTAACTAACATATTTTCGTCAATTAGGGGTATCAGTGGGATCCGGACAACCGAGGTATTAAACCAAGCCATTTGTATTATTTAAATACCTCCATTTCTAAGATCAAATACCCCGATGTCGTTTCTTATCCGTTTGAGAATAATGCCACTTTGAATCACTTTAATGGTAAAGACACCCTAGAGGGGCTTCTGTTCATAAATCACTTGATGTACTTACTTGTACTATTATAGGTTATGGCGACTTGCCACGGCCAGGAGCCGTGCGCAGAAGATATTCCTCCTACGATCCGTCTGATTCGTGTAGCATTCCTAGTGTTTCCCAAAGTGCCACACATATAAGCTGACGCCTTATTTTTTTCTACAGCAAGGAAAAGGATGCATGTTACGAACAGGACTAATCAGGCAACTTGAACTATTTGGGATAGTACCACTAGTAGTAAAAACATCGCAAGATAATCCACGTGACCTGCTTAACATTCTAGAGAGCAAATCAATAATACTAAGAGCATAGAGAGCATGATTAGGGATTTCTTTAAGCCAATAAGGAAAAATAAATTACTGTGCTCCCAATTTTTATGATGCAATTAAAGAAATCTCAAAGGCTCTGAAACATCTATTTACACAAATAAGCTCTGGTTATTTTTGACGATCTTATTAAATGCGTTTCAAGTAAATTAAAACCTGACAGCTCAACGGTTAAGCTTCATTTCAGTTGTAAATAAAATGGCTGTTTGCCACTTACTTCGAAACAAAGCCGCAACCATGACGTATTTATTAGACAAACATAACTTCCCATCACCATAGTAACCTGGCTTGCACTTGCAGTGGAACGACCCAATAGTGTTGATGCACGTTGCCTCTGCGTGACAGAGATGATTATGCTCTACTTGAACGTCATTGGTGGTGTACGGGTTTGCATAATCGTCGTATTCAATGCATTCGTTGATATCTGTATGAAAACAGATCAAACCATGATCCAGAGGGTCATGAGATGCGAATGTGCCAATGTACAGTGTTTTGTTGTTCGAGCAAAACTGCAGAGGACATTAGATTTGTCTCGAATGTAGGAGTAAAATGTGAAGTCAAGGAAAGGCAAGGCCGAAAAACCTATCGGATTCTTTCGATAAGTCTATTAAAACATGCAATTAACACTTGCGTATGGACTCAGCCTCAAGTATGCATAAGCTGAGTTCATCCTCCATACATATGTTTAGGAAGCGGTAAGTTTCTCGTCAATGTTATTTAACGTGACCAATTGCTCTAACAAATGAAGTAATAGTAGTCAAACCGGAAAATTATAACTTGTGGACTTAGTTTCATCTCTTTAGACTCTAACCAAGGAGGGGTCTTGAACTACAAAAGGCTGGGAGAGGCAGCACGTGTACACCATTGGGACGCCAGAACAAGTCAGCCACACAAGAATTCTGCCAATTCAAAACTCGCTCATATAACATCCATGTGAATCAATTGCCAGATTGTGAAAGGAATATAATGCATATGATGGAACTTAACATATTAGCCATTCATCTCATTAAGGCAGTCACTGCTAAAGTTAAAATTTGAGGATACCACTTGAGCTAACCCATAGGCTTATTGTCTACATTAAAAAAGACCTGAGTCTTTGTTAGTTCCCACCGCCTTTTGATAGCTAGTCTGGGCAATTATTTGAGGATGACTTCGTACATGTTTTGCAGCCTGCAGCCCTATAAAAAAATTCCGTGGAAGGCTACTTGTTAATTTCCTACAGGGGGAAAATAAAGTGTTGTAACAAAAACTATATTTACCTTTTAAGAGGGGAAGACGGCAAGAAAGCACAAACGACAGAAGCCCTTTCGTGTGTTGCTGAAATGCGCTACCGTGTTATTTCACTAACCTTTACATGTTGGCAACGTCCCACTCCACTTTCCATTCCCTTGACAATGACGTAACCGATTTCCTGTGGTGAATATAAATCCCGGATTGCAAAAATACTCAACGGAGGCCTTGTATCTGAAGTCTCCTACCACACGAAAGCCGTTCTTTGGAAAGCCAGGGTCGTCACATGTTCTAACTACAAATGGAAAGACATTGGTTGAGATCGAGGTAATTTACCTGTCAACGCACAAAAAGGGTCTCTTCATTTCACGCAATCTTTTTTGGGTTTCAAAAGAATCCTTTCGTCAATTGGGAGGGTTCCTTTTAAAATGTTGAGTCGTAATATCAGGAAAAAACAAGCTACATAGCGCTTTACGCTCAGCGAAAGGCACCAAGTACTCTCGTTCCGTCCTTTTCAGTTTTCTTTAATCTCCATTCTCTAATACAATCCGATTTTATCATTTTTATTTCACCCTTATCTTTAATTACTCCGACTCTGATTGACTGATCAGTTGCGCTCTCTGATTCTCACTGACTGCTAACTCCAAAGTACACGCTCTAATACTCACTATCAATAGGCATGAGTGAACATGCTAGCAAACTGACCTTATAGAATTAAACATTTGTTGTCAGAAAGCTAACCCAAACTTTTTTACAGGAATCTCGCAAATTAAAGGCAACGTACTTCAGGTTTTCGATCAATCAAATCAATCTTTGACTGCGCAAGCCAATCAAGTCTTCGGTGTGGGTCCAAGACATTTATGGTGAACAAACAAAACACACCCACTAATGGAAGTTAGACAAGGTAGACACAACTTGTAAGTTCATAGCGATAGCTTAAACCCACCCAACTTGGGACTTTGAATTCAATCAGTAACTAAATACTTGATGCAAACAAATTGCTAAATCCTACTTAACTAACAAAATATTTCACAACAAAAATGAACTTTCCAAAAAGACTCAAGCCAATATTTACGAGGTGTGCAAAACAATTCGTTGTTTCCTTTCAAAACACTTTCTTTTAACGATGCCTCCTGTCGGGGTTTATGCTCTCATGGCAACGAAAGCATAGTGGTACATTATGACGCAAAAAGATTGACAGTGTGCGTGGCACTCAGGCGACAATTATTAGAGACCCTTTCGAGGTAGGAAGACAAATGAGACAGCAAAATCCAAACTAAAATTGTATTGATTGATACATTTGTCACTAACAAAAATAATAATTTCAGTATATTGGCAAATCTTCTCTTCCGCCGCACCCAAACGGCAAAATTTATCGTGTCATTGGAATACAAACGTAGTTACGGATTCTAGCCTTGGATCTTGGCCGAAAAGAAAGCAAGGAGTTTCCTTCCTCTTTCCCAAAAGTGCCTTACCCCTTTTGCCCGTAAAGAGAAAAAAAAAGGTTGCTAAAACATTGTCTCTCGACGTGTGCTCTTCAATTACATGTCATGGCTATAAACATGCAATTGACTTAGAACTGCTGTGGATTTTTCCCAAAACCTCTCCTCTCCTGTATGCGGGTGAGGTGGGAAAAAATGGGGTTAACACACTATCTTTTAATGTCTGCTTTTCAATTATACCTACAATCTTAATTTAAACAGACTTTGTTGGTGGCATAAAATCAATGTGTCAAGAGAATTAAAAAATCATTTTTGTTGGTAACACTAAAAGCGTCTAAAAACATAGAGCTCTATTTATCCTACCACACAAGAGATATTCGGGTGCCATACTAACCTATGACAAAATTTGGGGCGGATTTTTTTTTTTTAAAATCAAAGCGAACCCAAAATGCTTTGCGTGCTTCGGCGTAACGGTGTTGCTAGAAAAATTACTCCCCGTTTGGATGATAATTGCCCGGTGAGAGATTTCCTGAAGAGTAACCTTGTAAAATGAATGCGCCATTTGCTCCCACATTAACGAATACTTCAGATGTACAGCTTGAATAGTGATGCCAGCGTTAGAAAATCTCCGTCTATAACACCGCCGAAATTAATTCATTGTTGCTTCAACCCTTAGGTTATTCCGGAAACGCATACTGAGACAGACGGCAAAATAAATCAACATTTTTTAGCTTCCTGTTTACAACTGCGCAATGAAGAGAAGCCGCGCAAAGGAAACTCAGCACGAGATTTTAAAAGGTTACACGAATGGAATATGATAATTAATGAAAGGGACTTTCTTTGTGTGGTCTGAACAGTGCGGACCTAGTACAAGTGCAGATATGCACTTTTTTCTCCCTTAATCCGTTAATTTTATGATGATTTGCGTGATCTGGGGGTCACTCTGTTATACTGCGGGTGACCTTGGGAAGATATCATCTGCAATAAATAAGCTAAAATGTCTGCAAGCAATAAACGGTCTTGAGAAAGTGAACATAAGAAAGCGAATGAGTACCGAACGATTTATATTTTGATTTACCTCACAGACGTTATCTTTTACAACATTAATTACTGTAACGTTGAAATAAAGAGTAAAGCACGTTTCCTCCAAGATCTCCCGTTGTCAACAGTGTAACGAATTGCGAATATTCTGAACGAGTCATTTCTTAGTGTATGTGTTGAGTGGTCAAGCCAGTAATACAGCCATTACAACCTTTGACAATTTGCAGGTATGAGTGATCCTTGCCTTTGATAGGACCTACCCGCGAAACATGATCGCCAAAAGATTGTCTTATTTTTCGATGTATGACTTACGGAATAATGGAATGGATCTGGACCTCAGTGACAGTGCTTGAACTATTTTACAGCGGTTGAATGATGCGTCAATCATTGCTTTTCTTGTGGCAGGAGCTTTCAAAAAGGACAACAACAAATTCTCTGTGCTAATTTCTTATAATTAAAGGTGCATGTTTTCATTTGTCGAAGTAGTATCTCTGAGGACCTCGAAGTATAACATAAAACATTTATCTAAAGAAGCCTTGAATACAACATTTAAGAACGATGAAACAAGGAGAAATACGTTTCGAAATACGATTCGTTATCACTCTCTCAGAGAATCCGTGCGACAATTTTAGAAAGCATGTTTAACGTCAGTGAATTTTTCCCTTTTGAAATTGTTTTGATATGCAATGAAACGCTTTAAAAATAAGGTAAACAGAAAATACAAGATAAGATCAAAATCCTGGCATCATCTGGCCGCAATCCGTGTGGGGGAAGAATCATGCATTCTCTTTAGGAATGGAAAAATAAAGTTTTGATAGCTAGAGAGGAAACTATCATCGCTTCCACTACTAATCTTTCAATTATAGAGGTAATCTCCAGTCCATGAACGTATTATAAACACGTCAACCATTTGAACAAGAAAAAATGTTCTTTGCCGTTAGGAGAGACTTTCAATCTGGCTGAAAAGAGTTCGTCAGAGTTACACACGCAAGTTAGCTTCGTTTGTCTAGGTCGATGAATGACAGGCTCAAATCTTGCTCGAAATTCATCTCAGTACACATATTACGAAATGAGAATAAGTTCTGCACATTTGTACAAACCGCGGTATTGGCCAATATATTCCAAAGCTACTAAGGGTAGGAACGTGACACGGACTGCATACACGCTCTGAAATGGTAGAAAACACGAACTTACCCTCACTTGCCCCGGCTCCAAAAGAGCTCACATCTGTCGCACTCATCCAGATCAAGCCAAAAGAAAATATCAAGAAGTGCCTCACTGGTGTCATCACTGACTCCTGTAACTTAAAGCAAAATGACTTGGAGAATTTCGCTCTTTATTCACGAGAATGAAAACTAACTGCCTTGATGCACTTTGAAAGCGACGACACCTTAGCCGCTCTAAGTTTCAAAGGTAAAGCACTGAGGGCTGCAACAAAAAAAAAGAGGCGCTGGAAGCGGCGTGAAGCAACTTAATCTTCATCAAATTTGTAACAAGAAACCCATTTTGTGTAGAGAACTGTGGACGTGCACCCATAAGATATCAACACCTGGTGGGAGGTCTTTGCTTTAATGGCGCGAGCTGCCGCGAGCTATCGGGCTAATAATGTTTATATTGCACAGCTCAAACTTGTAAGTTTGATAAATAAGTAACACTCCCGTCAGCGGTAAAATGGAGCCATATTTGACGCACATGTCAAGTCTTATCACATCGGTAAATTGGCATTGAGTTGCGGTGGGCTATTCCTGGATGGCTTCTCTTAGAATAAGCACTTGAAAACGGATGCTGTGGTTACAGTAAATCAACATACACCGATTTTTATTCTATTTGGTGAAAAGCAATCGGAAGTCCTACATCACGAAATTTTCTTGACATTGCAACCGCAAAAAGAACATGAGAATTTGTTAAAACTCATTTGTTCCCGACAAATTAGACGACTTGACGGGGACAGACAGATGAAAAGTGTAATCTCTCCGGTTATTAAACTGAAAAACAACATTACACTGTATAGTTGTCCTGGCGGAGCTTAAATTGGTTAAAGGGCAAAAAGCTCTACAAGTTGTCAATGCTACACTGATGTCATTAAGAAAAAAAGCAAAACAGATTATGAAGGGATCTATTTCATGACTCGCATTGGTTCTGACGAGTTTATATTTAGTATGTGCTTACTTTTTAGAGTCTGTGGGTATCACTTAAGTGAAAATTATTTATATTTATTGACAAAGACGTGTAAGAGTCTAAAGCACCAAATTATAACTTGTACACGTAGTTTATTGCTTTAAGCTTATAGTTCGGTAGAGGAAAGAATGACCGACTGGCGAAGTCATACGGTTTGATTCCACATATTTTGATTCGAGGCTTGTTTGCTTTGGCAGTGTTTGCAAATCAGCCCTCAACATATAAGAGGCTCGCGTGTGTTCTGCAGTCTAGCAAATAGTTAGTAATGAAAGAAGTCATAACTGAAGATGACCATTTAGGCAATAAAGGAGACAACTACCACGCCATGCACGCACAGGCTGCACTGGTCGACGCTAATGATAAGTAGTTTTACTACACAATGACAGAGAAATTGACCCACTCAGTCGCCCCCCCTTAGTGCGTTAAATCAGAGTCACCACACAATTCGAATCATTTGAACCACTGAACGGCCTTCGAATAGCCCCTCTCAGAGAATTTCCGTATGAAATATTAGGTATTTATGTTTAAGAATTAGAGCAGTCGGGGTCTGAGATTAATTGAGAGGAGCCGGTTAGAAAATGAGAAAGGGAGTTGCCAGTGCGGCGAGTCCGGCCACAAACCTAAAAACACATCTTAGAACCCAATTAAAGCCGACTAATCAACTGAAGTTTACTGATCCTTTTCCGGATTTTCCAAGCTGATCGGCATTGTCTGTAACATTTCGCCTGCTAGAAAACAAATAAAGCAGTATAAGCAATCAAAAGAGGCTTACACATGGAAATCTGGCTACAGCTTTATATCTAGTGATTAAGAAAATACTAAACAAAATGACCTATTTACCAGCATACCTCCATTCCTAATCTCCTTCCTCTTTTGAAAAAAACAAAGCACTTCATGCTGCTTAGAATCTTTCCAGAATCTTTCTGCTTAAAAGAAAGGTTTTGGAAGGAGGTGCGGTGGATCAGTTTAGCTAAAAAGTTAACTTGTCACTTAAAGAAATCCTTTTGAGTATCGTAAAAATTTCTGATCATAACCGGTAAATTTGACCAAATCTGAAATAGCTCTTAAAATAGTTGCTATGATTTTCTTTTAATCTCTATTTTCTTTGGCTTTGTTTTGAGGTTAGATTTTTAATACCGATCTTTAATTGATCTTTTTAAAAAGTATTTTTAGTGTCTCCGTAATACCAGGGACAGTAAGTTTGCCGGCACGTGCATGACTTATGTTCAGATTATACTCAAGATTTTTAAGGTTGGTTTGGAAAACACGCACTTCACCGAAACCGGTTGCTCTATGTTAATGCCCGGACGAGTAGTTTTAAAGAGCAGAGTATTAAATCGCGATAGTTGGGGGATGGAAGGGACAGTGAGGATGGTCGATCTGCGTGTTCACTTCTGTTAGCATTCTAGAGAGACTCACATTACGCTGTCTTAGATCTTAGCCCACACCACTCCCAACCATGAAAGCTACTTGCTTTCAGTTCTCTTTTTCTCGATCACGAACAATACTTGCTTCTGTAGATAATTTCAAACCTAGTGTATACAATAAAGTTGCCGAAAAGGGACTTGGTCAATTCAGATGTCAACGCTGAAAACCGCGTTCAACGACACTATTAGAACCCACCATTGGTTCACGCGCATAGTGATTTTTCTCTCGCAATCAGATAAAACCCAGCACCAAATTTCACATTCTTTCTTCTACCGACAATACTCAACATGCTCACTTATAAGGGGACTTACAACTTGAAACTCCAAACTTCCTCTCTGAAATCCACTCAAATAGACTAAGAGCTTCAACCTGGTCAGTTCATTCGGAAAAAAACCTGAATTGCAAAGAATAAAGCGTGGATAAAAAAGTTCTAATACATCTTTTCTTAAATGTTTTTCTCTTAAGAATCTTTGCTGAACATGGTACCTGTTGCTATGCCTGCTCAAAATTCCGCAATTTGTTCATAACTTCCGGCAACATCTAAAACAAAAATATGTGCATGTGTGAAAGCATAGAAATATCGTTGAAAATAGAGGACGTGTGCCTAAAAATAGTAATCTCCTAAGACATGGAAGTTTACTCATCTCTGTTCAGAAATTTTGAGTCGATTTCAAACGGCTGAAGCAAGCATAGTGCGACAGCAATATGTAGCCTTCGTCCTTCGTCAAAAAAGGACGCGACAGAAGCGCGTATCATGAATGTTCCTTTATTAGTTATAATTGGAGTTTCCAGAATCAAGAAGAGAAATTGTCTGCGTGGCTGGCCGCTCGCGATATCACTAGTGCGAGCTTCACTGCTAGTTTTTGCTCTCTCAGTAACTCTACTTACCTAAACTACTCACGTTCTCCATCCTTACCCCCTCGCCCTCCCGCGAAAAAATGAAAAAAAAATAGTAGTAAAGAATAGTAATAATATCAGCCACGTAGGCCATGAGAGTGATTGTCTTACGATGTCTGGTCTTCTAAGTTAGATACAATTGAGCCAGCGGCGATAAACTGAGCGATAGGAAACTCCAAGAACTAAATACTGTTAGCCTGATGGGGGAGCTGTCTTTTTTTGGCTCAAAAATGACTGCACAGAATGTTTTTGACGATAAAACTGTGAATGCTTCTCAAAGTAAGCCTAGTTACTAGTCACACCAGAAAGTTATGCCCTGCCAATCGTTCATCAACAATGTAACACTTCACGCCTTCTTGCGTCACGTTAGCATTCTTGAAGCATAACTTTCCGTGAAACATCTAGAAGAGATTAATGCTGCTTCAGTAAAAGCGAAAAATCTTCGTTTTGAATTTTGTTTTTACCGGAAGGACTTGTCATAAAGGGTTCCCTTTTAAGTGCTTTTAATTAGCTTATATCGATAAAACCAACATTACGCCACCGAAAAAAGTAGTCAAACTTTCGTAAACTATGAGCTTAATTGTTTCCGGCTCTGTTCAATTTTCATTTATTAACCAGTTTTCGGCGGAACAACTTGTACACTTCCCTTGTTCCTCTTGCTGCTTAGACATCAATGCCTAAAGCTGAATCGTACGTTGAAATCAACGGTATTAAAATTGATAACAATAGTAAATCAAAACTAAGTAATGCATTCGAAACAAAATTATTGAAATGTACTTGTTTAAATAACATTAAACATAAGTTAAATTTACCCAGAAAACCAACATCAATTTGACGAAACAATTATGCATAGGGAGTTGAAAGTGCGAACAGCACAAAAAAAAACAGTAAAAAGGTACCAAAACAAGTTTTATTTTTCATGGGTAGGGGGGGGGGGGGGTGTCAGCGAGCCGTCATCGAGCTTTGAATTAAGTTTGTGGGAATCATTTATAGGACATCATCACTCGATGCCTTTTTAACTTTTGTCTCTTTTAATCGGGAGAACATACTATCATGTGACTTGCCATAACTGCCTCTGGTTGCCCTAGGCGTAATATCGTCTCGGCTTCGGCAAATTGTATATCTGCTTGCCACAATATTTTGCTCAACCTTGTATTTTAAAAATTGTCAAATATATGTTGCAGTTTTTATTTATAAATGCAGAGATGCATTTTTAGAGGTCATTTGAATAGCCCCTACAACACATTAAGTATAGGAATTTTACACTAGAGGTACTATGCTCCACAGAGAAATTAAAAACGGAAAAATCTAAGAGCACGTACAGTAGCACACTCAGGAGCTGTCTACTTTCTTTAAATTATAGGTAGGGTATGAGTGAGCACGAGCCCACCTTTTCTGCGCCCGTCAAAAGTGAAAGATAGATTGTTCAAGATTGTTCAATACAGTCCAACATGCGCTCAGACATTTTATATAACATATGAACGTGAACTATTTACACAATTCTCCTTTGAATAATCGAACGTTTTCTAATTTGCTCTGCCACCCTACATCGTTTGTTTCTATAGGACAGGAAGTGGAACTGCACGATCTTTTTATGTTTCCCCTCTTTATTTTCCCTTGCGAATCTGTTCCAACGACTATAGTGCCTTCAGTTAGCTGGTTGACGTTAGGTTTCTCATCAAGAATTAGTATGTCATCTTTGCTTAAATATTTGTATTGTTTTCCTACAATGACTTCCAACTTGACACCCTTGACAAATGCAAAACGCCCTTTACGATATTTTCCTCCCTCTTTAAAGAGAACTGCGGAGCCTGGCATGATACAACCTAAAAAGACAAGGACGCAAAACGTGAGGCTAGACAACAATACGAATAGTTATTGCATAAAAATGAGGTGATTCTCAAGCTGAACTCGTAACAGTTTCTCGTCTAAAGGATTTATTTAATACATTATGCAACCATCAATGCTAATCACTGTGATTTTAGAAGAAAATACGTTTTAATTTTCTACATTTTAGTCATGAAATCGTTCCATTTTAATTTGTGGATGCTTATCTAAAGAGAGTGTTGGAGAGAGAACTTAAAGATACAATTCATCTATGAACTAAGTAGCCTAACCTCGACGTACTGCATCACATCCATATAATGTCGATGTTAAACAACTAGAGAGTCTCTGTCTGGTGATGAGCAGAACTTGCAAAGACTGAGCAATAACCGGTTGAGGAAGTTTAATTGTTCTCACTCCTTCACTGAAAGATGGCTGTTGGTGTAAAAATCTAACGTTATACTTGTGCTAGCGAAATATGACTATGCTACTTGATTGTCAAATTTTCATATTTCACTTTATCACTCTTCCACAGTCCAGAGCAGAAAAATACGGGAAGTAAGAGGAAATATTGTAATCAGGTTTTTACCTTGAAAGGTTTGACAATGGGTACCCATTTGCTGGAAAGAAGCGCTTTTATTTGAATCTGTAGAACATTTCCTTTATCTTTTCCCAGCTGGATACTTGCCGCCGTAATAATATTTTCCTTTTGAAGGTTTATCTCAGTATAACTCGTCTGTCCTTCGATTGAACACTTTATATTTCCTCTGGAGGTTTTCAGGGGTCCGTCGCAATCTTAAACGTAAAAATAAAGTGGACAATGAGCTATAAGCTACAAATTCAAAAATGCAAGTTGCCGCCAGTTTCTGTAGTTTCAATTCCGCTTGGTGTTCCTGGATCTCCGCACGAAATTACTAGGAAAAATGGCCATATACATAACTTATCAAAGACCAAATAACAAAACCCGTAATCATATCTACAGGGTTATTCATTTACTAATCTAAGATGTTGATGAGAAACGAAATG
Source organism: Pocillopora damicornis (assembly GCF_964200805.1). Taxonomy (NCBI): domain Eukaryota; kingdom Metazoa; phylum Cnidaria; class Anthozoa; order Scleractinia; family Pocilloporidae; genus Pocillopora; species Pocillopora damicornis. The sequence continues at coordinate 17,925,416 of NC_142673.1, read as the reverse complement.
GTTAAATAAATAAAAATCTAAGATAAACTCTCGACCTCGTCGCTTGACGAAGATTAGCCGTGTAGAAGTCGAAACGACGCGGTAAATACGATTGATAGCCTGACTCCACTTTGCGAGGCGAACAATTACACGTTCATTTATCTATAGAACCGTAATGAACAACAACATCTTCCATTCCTTCCACATCTTCCTACTGGTTTGCCTTTGTGGCTTAGTAGTTAATCATAACGACCAACCACTGTCGTTCCTATTTAATACGTCTTTTACCTTTGCACTGGGGTATCTTGTGACTCCACTTTCCATCCAAACATTGAATGGTTTTTTCCCCGACATGTTCAAAGTCACCATCACATTGAAATTTTATGAATTTCCCATGCGTAAAGTCATCTCCTATTCTTATTCCATTCCCTTCACCAGGGTCTAAACATGGAGCTGAAAGATAAATTCCGTGTAAATGTAAGCATTTGGATCCGTTTGTCGTGTAATTTATTCAATAAATGAGAAAATAAGCTCAGAGAGAATACTAGGGAAAATGGATCAAATGGCTTATGTCCATACAATCTGAAAACTATTCGATTGTACTGTCGAGTTAATCCATATATAAATATCACTTATTACGTAAAAGTTTAGATGTCAAAGCTATTTTTACTTTTCAATTTCTATTTTTTCCCCTTGCGTTTGTTTTGATAATTATTTGTTGCTTGGTTTTTGTTGTTGTTGTTGTTTTGTTTAATTTAGTAGCATTTGATAATTTGTTTAGCTCCGAAGTTGGCACCAATAATAGCAACCCCCTCCCCTTCTTCCTTGTGCCATTATAACACAACGACGTTCAATAGCCCATCTTACAGTTGCTTACTTAGTTGACAAGCCTTTGATTTGGAGTGAGGTTGAAGGTGACCATGTTGCGATAGAGACCAATATCTAGTTAGCAAAACTAGATATAACAAAGCAATTTACATTTGAAAAACAGCAAGGTTTGTATCATAACAAGTTCAACGTTAGCCTCACTTGTATTCAAAGGCTTGGCAGGCAATCAGGCAACTGTAAAATGGACTTTTACAATTCTTTAGTGACAATTTTACTCACCAAGGCAACTTGGGGCAGATGAACTCCACTCTTTTGTTTCCCCACAGGTTATTATTTTGGATCCTTCCAAAGTGTAATTCGCCTCACAAGCGAATTCCACCGAGCTACCATAATTAAAACCATTTGTAATACTAACTTGTTTCACATTAGCTGGGGTATCTGGATTCCCACAATTTATAACTGTAAAAAAAATTTCAAATGTGAAATTCCTTCAGGAATCCAAGGGCGTGTAAAATTTAGGATCACTTACTTTATCACATATCTAGTAAGACGATGTAATTTTCAATTTGTTTGCCACGCAAATGTTCACGTGATAATGAGATTAAATGGCCAATAACGTAACGAAATGGCACGGTCTGTGACATTTTGAATACCGCAGGCTTTCATAAAACACACATATCCATAACCAAACTAAGTTTGAACAACAGCGAGACAGAAATGCGCGAAGGATATAGGTTGGCCTTTGCATATTGAGTCATTCTCTTTTGAATATAAGTGTAATGTTAAAGTTAGTTTGTAAAAGAATAGTACTTACTTTGGCACGAAGGTTCAACTCCGCTCCACTGTTCATCGTTTTGACAAACTCGAGTCTCCGAGCCAATCAGCTCGTAGCCTTTCTCCTTACACCGATATTTCACATAACCGCCAAGTCGTGTGTGACCGGTTTCCGAAACTATTAAAACTTTATGTGGAGTTGACAACCTACCGCAATTGATTGCTTTAAACGACAAAAGAAAAATATGGAGATAATAATAAAGCAACAGCAAATAAACTTAGTTCCGATTTGTTCGCTCCTCCATCGCTTTGAAGACTGACCATAATAAAACTTTTAAGTTGTTTAAGGGGAGGGGAGTGGGGACTGTGGTGAAGGATAACAGGTAATATGAATTTTCACAAAAGATTCGTCCCGGAAGAAATCTATGGCATGAATGTTACTTGTCGTTTGCAAGATACCTGAATATCTTTCATTCCGGGGAGCTCGCTGAGTCCCTAATTTGTTTTTTCACGCTCTTTCCCCTTTCTCCGACACCTTTCCAATTTGCTCAGTAAAGCAGCCTCAAAGGAAACACTAAGTAGCATCATTTCTTACGTTTACAGGTTGGCACACGTCCACTCCATTTTTGATTCGCCTGACATTGGCGATACTTGTCTCCAACCAACTTGAAGCCGGGGTTACATTCAAAATAAACCTTACTTCGGAACGTAAAAACGTGTGATTTCACGTTGCCATGGAGAGGGATTTGTGGCCTGCCACAACTTTTAGCTGTGAAACAAAGGAAACAAAACTACCATTAATCGATCAGAAAAGCACAATCTTTACCACTAAGTAGGATACGACTTATAGCCCAGTTTTAGCATTTTTCCGAAAAACTTATCCATCGACGTAATGTTTTGCCTGAAATATTAACGTAACACCGGTGTCTTTACCATCAAAACTAAAGTAAAGAGGCGGGGGCTGAGGCTCATTGGCGTCCAAACCTGGCAACAAAAATAACTTATCTTAACAACTCCCCTGAATTATTATCATTATTATCATCATTATTACCACAACCCGACCTTTTTTTATTCATCGCCCCTTGCTTTGGTCAAACACACAAGGGTTTGTTTCTTATAATGTGAATTATTATAAATTTGTCCAAGTCATTCTGGTATCGTTGGTGGCGTTTTCAACTTACGAGAGCAAGTGAACGAAGAACCAGTCCATTTTCCTTTCGTTTCGCATGTTAGCAGGCCTATTCCGTTTTGGAAGTACCCCGTTTGACACTTCAGTAATACTTTTTCTTGAAACTTAAACGACCGTGTCTTTTTTTGATGGGGCAACCTGAAATCGACATTTTCTGGAAGCTGTGGAGGATCACAGGTCGGCACTGAAAAAAAAAATTATCACATAAAAAAGGTCCCCAATCACAGTGATTGGGAAAATCACACAATGATGATAGACCATGACAGTACTTATACCCATAACAGTAGGAATAATTTTTTTTTCTAAATTCGGTTGTAAAAGTGTTGGGGGAAACTGTGTTCCAAATGAATAATTTCACCCTTCAAAAGAAAAGTGTACCACCCTGATCCCTCTCAAAGCAACAACAAACACAACAACTCTTCAAATTGGCGGCTTAACTTACGTTTGCATTTTGGCTTATCTTCATTCCATTCTCCCGTTGAACCACAAACAAGATATTTCGAGCCTTCCATTTCGTAACCTGGGAAGCAGTTATATTCCACTCTATCTCCTACTTCCAGATAATCTTCTTCGAAATTCCGTCGGTAGAGTTGTTTGTTACCAAAATCGATATCTCCAGGATCCTTACAGATGATTTCTTGAAGGAAAAAAAGTAAACGTTTCTCCGACAAACGGCGATGAATTGTAGCGTTTCATATTATAAAGAAAAAATTTAAATTTTCTAAAGTTTGAATTTACAGTTTTCTCATCATTCTCTTTCATTAGGTTTGATGAAAGAGAGTGATGTTTAGAGTAAATATATCTTTTTAGAGGTTGTGGTGTGTTACATACTGAGTATTACTGAGCATTTTCACCAGTGGTGCCGTAGTTTGACGAGCCCGTATAAAGACCATGAGTAAAAGTGCTAAGCAATATTATATAATAAGCTCAGTTATGCACGCATTCTGATTGGTTCTCACTTATGATCTATTGGAGGACAGACGTATAGATGACGTAATGGTTAAAACTTTTTTTAATTCTTTATTATATAAAACAAATAGATTCCAAGTTTCCGTGCGTCTGTTCAGTAATAGATTACAGAGGCACACAGTGACACACTCGGCTGCGCCTCGTGTGCCACTTTTTTGTTCTTACCACATTTTGACGTCATCTGTGATCTATTACTGAACAGACGCACGGCAATTTGGAATCTATTTGTTAACTAGACACCAAAACGTCCAATAACTTATTTATCATCCAATTGCTATCTTTTTTTAGGTATATAGCTCATTTCTCGTAGCGCGCGCAGTCGACTGGTTAAATTGGTTTTTTACAATACAAAATAACCAACTGTACAATATCGCTTGATGTTTGTACCCTATTTGCAAGTTATTTGTACTCTACTTCATGCAACTGGGTTATAACTAGGGATTTCTGTCAGAATTCAGTGAAATATTTCGTCTTTCAATCGCATCTGTGATACTTAGTTCTATAATTCCGTCCATGATATTTACTTGCGTACACTCGCACAGGATTGCTCACGTTGAGGTGCTTACTACTTGGGGTATTAACAATATTACTAAAAGAGCCATAAACAGGGCATAAAAACTATCGCAAAGAAAAAACCTCAACAAATTTAAATTGCTAAAAGAAAATTAAAAGCTGTTCCTCGTCGTCATCTTTTCGGAATAATAAAACCACCTTCTTAACTCTTACTTTCTTCTTTTTCTCGTTTTTTTCTCGATTTCTTTTCAATTACCAAATAACACAGCAACCTTACCAGAGGTCCTATATTGACTAAGGTTATTCATGATCTCAATACAAAAAAATACCATTGCTTACTACATGATGGATCATTGCCATCCCATCTCTTTATGCCACGACAAGTACGCTTCTTGGGTCCGATCAAGGTGTAAGGTTCATTGCAATTATACTTTACAACAGACCCAAGTCTTCGGGAGGAATATTTCTGTTTTCCATTCTCCAATTTTGATGGTCTTCCACATTCCAGAGCTACATTTGAAAGCAAAAAGTTTACTTTGGTATAGATGTAACACTTAATTGATAGAGTCATATTTTAGCGATGAGTTATCAGAGATGTCAGACTAGTCTAGGTACGGCGCCTTATTCCCAAATTAAACCGTGATTCAGACACAAAAGTATAGCGTTTAACCGAAAAACACATACACATGAAAAGATCGGAGGTGCATAGTCTCCTCGCTTTAATTAGTCGGTAGTTCCCGCTCTTCATCTTTTTGGTATTGATATAAGACTACTAAAGTGCTTTCAATCAAGGTTTCGAGGGAATGTAAACACAATTTACAGGTTTTAAAGGCCATAGCCCTCAAATTATATTGCGTTGGGCTATGCTATCTTATTTCTTAAGTCTGTCAATCTCCGACACAAAATTCACGTACCATACGAGGCCAGGAGATCAAGAACGGATATGTCGACAGGTGAAAATCTGACACAAGAAATCTTGAACAAAATCATGTATTTCAATTGTGAAAAGAAGATGCTCCTGCTAGTGTCATTTTTCAAGGACAGCTTAGCGCTTTATATTCCCATAATAATTGTAAAAGGGCCATAAAGCGTTTCATGAATGCAAGTAACAGAATGTAGAGATATGTCTTTTTCAAACCTTTCGGAACACAGCTGTATCCACAGTCTCCATCACAAATACATTCCTGGTTGTTTCTGCAGCTTCCGAATGTGCTTGGGTTGCATTGTCTCCTACAGAATTTCCAATGTTCACGATTGGTTCTCTTGCATACGCACTTTGGCTCACCTCTGTTCCAGGCGCCACTCCTCGCACAAGTCAATGTGTTCCTACCTTCCATTAGGAATCCAGGCGAACAAGTGTAAGTCACCTTTTGCCCAACTTCTAAGCTATCATACTTCATTGTACCATTTAAGATACTTGATGGGACTGGACACATCAGTTCTAGAATTAACGGAAGAAAAAAAGGAAAGGAAAGAATGCGCCTGTTGAATATTACATGAAGTAGCTACTGGGATATGTTTGATAAACATGTATCATGTAGAAGGCGTAAAGGAGCATGGCAGAAAATAGGAGCAAATAGTCGACGTGTTTTTGTGTTTGTAGTGTCAAATTTCTTTCGCGACTTATCATTCCACTAAGTTATGTGTCAAGGGAATACAATAGTGTAAAGCACCATGTCGTTCGCGTAATATAGAAGGAGATGATTCGTCCCAACAAATATCGAGAAGTTCCTTTTTCGAATAGTCTAACTGTTCAATATTTACACCCCTGAAGAAAAAAAGAGTAGAAACATCTAGAGTGAAAGTTACTGCAACTGAAAGACAGCGAAATAACTACAATGGTTAACACCCTTCGTGTTAAGAACTTTCTAACTTTAACCCGTCAGGAATCGAAAATTATTTTGTCCTGTGTTTAAATCCTGAATTCAGATGAATTTTTGCTCCTACTATTCCACTGGTTGGAATGCTAGAGCAAGCGTCTTACTCTCCTTTTAAAACAAAGTGAACACTATTCTATAATACTGAAAGATGATGGTAGATTTCCATTTTTCTAAATTTATTGAAAGTTCCAGGATTATATTACAACCCACGTAGCGGGGATTTTAAAGAAAACGCGAGTGAAGTGAATAGAAACGCGAAAGAGATTCCCGTTGCCTTTCGCGAACGCGACCTCTGACTCGCATGTACTAAGTCTAAATCACATCCCGCTCTAAAACAATTGCGCGTGTAAAGTAGGCAAGAGTGCACTACTTACTGCAGACAGGCTCCTGACCGTCCCAGGTGCCATTTCCTCTGCACGTTCTCTTTTTAGATCCGATTGCCTTGTATGGTGATCTGCATTGATACTTGGCAACTGACCTAAATGCGGTATTTTTTAATTTAACTCGACCTTTATCAATTCGGCTCAATCGTGGACACTGAAGGCCTGTAGATAAAAACACAAAAAATAAACATTGTATTGACCTAGAAATTTTTTGGTATATTCCTCTTCCTCATAGAAACCTTGAAATTAAAGCATAAGAGCAAAAAAACAAAATCTGATTAAATGCTATTTTTCTTTGATTTCCTTTTTCGATGAGCAGTTGCATGTAAATTTAAACAAAACATGGATCGGTTTGTTATCGATCTCTTTGCTGAAGCTAAAATGGAAAACCCCTCTGATAGTTGTCGCAAAGTGTACTTTTCACAGCCATTGGATAGCTTGTTTCACCTGTTCTCCCTCGAACGCGTTATTTGGGATGTCACGCGCTCCAAACGTTACGTGCTATCACAAAGAATGGCTGCGAGGGAGTCTACATATATGATTAATTAAGGCTGTTCATTTTATTGTCACGCGTCAACGCGCGAGGACGTCACGCACTATTCATGAGTGATACGTGCGTGGGCTTCAGCATTAAAATAGTCTCCATTCATCAAATGGTGAACAACGGTACAGAAGAAGGAAAGCTGATAAAAACAGAAAACCCCCCATCTTATTTGACAGTATCGCGTCTATTTTTCTGAGCGCCCAGATGCGCGTGCACAGCCAACTGGAGCAGTATTTCAGTATTATATTAGTCTTTAGCAACAAATACAAACCAAATAAGAATTTGGCGAGACAGAAAAAAAATTAGGTGATTTATTAAATCACGATGGCAGGGCCCGATGAGTGCTTTGATTAAGAAATAAAATTAAAAAGATAGTAACAGGCTGTAACTTGCATTTGAAAAAAAAATAGAAACTATTCTTTCGTTATCTTAAACGGAATATAATTAATGACAGTTGCCAAGGTGGTCCTGCTGTGACCAAACTGAAGAGGAACACTTCTAACTTCTGTCTCAGCACGGTTCAGCGATTACGCTAATTTTGATTTTAAACATTAAATTCTTAAATTTTGCAAAAGACAGAATTTCGAAATATACATGAGAAGTTGTATTGAATTGCGCCTTAAAGAAGAAACTGAAAAGCTAAACGTTCAGGTTAGGAAATACGAGGTGGTTCATTATGCCCGTTTTCTCGTCTTACCTCTTTTTACGCAACTATGGCCACAGTCACCATCGCATATACAATCTTCGTTTCTACCGCATTCATTCTTTGATGGATTACAGGGTTTGGCGCAGATATTGCTCTGATGGTTTGTGCGAGTACAATTTTGACTTCGAATACCTGATAACAAATGTTACAAAGATAACAATTATCATATCGGTCTAATTTTGGGTCTGTTAATGACATTACATGTCAATGAATTGAAATTAAGATCACGGGTACTGAAAACGTAGTGCAGTTACCTTGAATGGCGAATACGGCGAGCAAAAGAATTGCGTACTTCATCGTGCTTCAAACACAATGTACCACGAACGTATGATACGCACACAGGAAGTACTATCAACAGACATAGTGAGTCACGACTGGCAAAGCATGTAGTTTCAGGTTTCGCCTTCAGCTTAAATGACACCCTTGATTGATGTTGATCTTATTGTTTTGATTTAAGACGGAGTGAGAGCAACATGCTGTTTTCGTCAGCATTTGATCGGCTTTTTTCCCCGCTGCGCTTAAGCGTGGAGAGAATACGTAGATCCACACACACGTACCACTTATAATTTCAGGTTATTTTCAGTAAATTAAGTCTCTTCTTCAGGGTCCATATGACAAAGTCTTTAGTAACGCTCTTTTATCTTACCGACGACAAGGAAAGCGGGGTAATTGAGGATGAAGTAGTGTGTGTGTTTGTGTTGTACACCGGGGGGAGGGGGGAGAAATGTGATCAAGAAAGCCTGTCTAAACAACGGGAAGAAAAGGGTTAGTCAGCGCAACAGGAACATACGAGGTTGGGAACGTGATGGACTTGACGGTTGTGAAAGATAAGGCAAGGTATTTCCTGCCGGCTATTGTGACTATCGAGTATCTTAGCCTTAACTGTTTTTTCAACAAAGATTACGTTTCATTCTTGCCTAAATCGTCATTTGCTACAAAAGTGACCTAAATCATGAATTCGATTATGCTACATTATGTATGGAAAATTGTTTCGTCTTCATTTCGCAGCAGGAAATAAATATTATAATAAGTTTTTAAAGAAACTGTGGTGCTTCGAGGGAAAAAATTAAAAAATAGATTCCTCAGGAATAACAGTTCCTTCGTATCTATAAACCAATCACAAGTCAAACTTACCAAGGAAATTAAGTATTATCAACTCATAATACTTAATTAGCCACCGTAACAAGTTTCAAAGCTGACGTTTCGAGCGTTAGCCCTTCGTCAGAGCGAATGGCGAAAAATTACCTCCAACGAAGGGCTAACCTTCGAAACGTCAGCTTCTGAACCTCTTTACGGTGGCCAATTTACGTCCAACTCAGTTGATAATACTAAATTACCCTGTTATACTCTTCTACCGACGCAGCACCACAGTTTCTTTAGAAACTTACCCCCTTTATCAAAGTCAAATTTAGCTGATGATTATAAACAATTTAAAAAGAGGCTTATTCTCTGTCTTACTTCCGTCTAAGCTTCAAAGGAATTCTTCGAATTCACCAACACTCTTGTTGTTTCGCTTAAAGGATAATTACCAAAATGACCCCCACCAACGTGTTGCAAATACTGGTACTTTGCGTTTGCATATTTCTACCGCAAGTGAAAGGTAAGAGTAGAACTCAACCAACAATAATATAGTTTGTAGATAAAATTTGCACCAAAACATTATTTTATCAGTCCAGAATAAGTTGAACATAGTTACTCTTATCAGTCTTTTAATCAAAACAAGCTGAAACGATCTCCGATAAATTTCAGTGATATGAGAACTCAAAATAACGCCAACCATGCACCAAATGAAAAATGTGGTGGTTCTGGCGAATGCTAATTAAGGAAAAAAAACATATCAAATCAAATTATATCGTGCGCCGTTGAGGGAATTAGTTGTCATCTTGGTAACGTTGAATTAAAACTGTTTTCTTCCTGGTTTCTCGAGAAAAAAAGGAACATAATCACCTGATTTGCCCAAACTTGTCTCTTTACGTAAACTATACCGCCTGTTATTGCTATGCGGAGTCAATAGCCGGTTGTCTCGGATAAACAAAGATATCTGTTACACGGTGGCATCATGCGATATGGTTATTACAAAGTACAGTGATAGGACCCCCTTGCAAACTTAAATCGTGTGGAAAGGGGTGGGGAAGAACATCTTGCTTGATTCGACGACCGACCCCCTTCCCTCCCCGCCTAGAAGAAGAATTATTGACATAAGGAATTACGAGCCACCCCTTGAGAGTGAAAATTAGAAAGTCGCTCACGAATTTCCCATTTCGGGGTCAAATGAGAACCGAAATGTAACGTCAAAAGTTCTCGATTGAATTCAAACTATCATGAGCCTCAGAGGACGCGAATTCTCAAAACCAAACATTCAAGTGAACAAAGATCAAGAGACAAGCAGTTCGTACACTATCTCACTCTCTCTCTTTTAACCTGCAGAACAGGCAAACCCAAGGCGAGCGCGAAGCGCAATTCACGCACAAGTGGAGTAGCGCCTCCCCTCGCGCGTGAGTCGCGCATTCCTCACCCTTACCCATGTTTGCGTTCAAAATTCAAAACAATTACTCCCGTTCTGCAGGTTAGTCTCTTTTGTCTAAGAAATGGAGCAGTTACATTAAAACCGTGCTTGCTTTCCTCACCTTCACTACTCATCTATTTCTTCGCCGAAAACCATTGTAAGGCTATCAAAATAGAATTTGATTTTATTAAAATACAAATCTTCTTCCTAATAGCTTCATTTTGCGGACCTCCACCTCTTCCAAGCAATGCTGCCATTCGCTCTGAGTCAACAAAGCCAACATCAAGCGGTTACAGCAAAGGAACCGTAATATTATACACTTGTAAGCCAGGATATCAACGCTTGTCTGGCCTTGTTCTTGTAAAGTGCCTAGGAACAACGTGGACGAAGTTAACCTTTACTTGTGTAGGCAAGTGCAATTAGTTACGAAAATGAAATTACGCCATAATACTGCCAAATCATTTGCAACTTTAAGGATAGCCTTGCGTGACTCCTCGCTTGATTGCACACATGTGAAGCGTCTTAAATAGCCGGTGACAAAGGCGTGCTTCATTAGACTTTATCCCTTTTTTGTGCTCGCACTAACGTAACACCTTCCTTTCGAGTTTTGAGTAGAAAAAATTCTAAAATTTGGCCAAGCCGCATGGATACTGACAATAAAAATGTATATATCAGTACCTTTTATACTTTTCACAATGTTTCATTCATTTTACAGTCGTCATTTTGAAAAAATAGTGAGGATTCTTTTGATTTTTAGCTTCGAAAGAGTGCCGAAGCCCACGTGTGCCCAAAAATGGTAAAAGATTTGGAAGTGCTTACTCTGTAGGTCAAAGGGTTAGATTTTCATGTGAAACCGGATTTGTCTTGCAAGGAGCAGCAGTTATAGAGTGCTTGAAAAATAAAACCTGGAACAAAGCAGCGCCTACATGCGAAGGTAAAAACGACAAAAAAACGACAACAGAAACAGTGACTGTTTAAATAAATATCGAAGACTAACAACCATAGAGGTATCACTAAAAACGAAAAACGGAGAGTAAAAATGCCGATGAAATGGCAAATACGCCCATTACTTAAGAAAATTTGGGTCCTTTTTTTTAAGCGCAGCGAAAAATGATGAGTAAAATAAGCGTTCTTAATACAATTTCTAACAGCAAACACATTGAATCAGCACAAGAGACCATGAGCCCGTTGAGCAGCATGAAGACGCCCAAAGTTCAGCTACCCTTCAGTGACTAACGTTTGGACCTGTTAGAAATTGTCAGCATGACGAAAACCTTTAAAAGATATCATGAACGTTTATCTCTTAATTCCTTTAATTTTTATCATTTTGGAAGTTGTTGACTGTGGAAGTCTGCCAGATCCAGCCCATGGGATGAAAATCAAGGAAACTAAAACTACATTCGGTGGTAGAGCTGATTTTATTTGCAGGAAAAAACGGTATTCAATCGTTGGAAGTCGAAGAAGGTTTTGTCAAGCAAATGGTGAATGGAGTGGCAAACCGACACTTTGTAAAGGTATATCCGTTCATCGCTCTTTTTTAAAGGGACAAGCTTCGTTTTTTTGCGTTTTTCAGCGATGCAGTGGCGAGCGCGAGGCGTGAACGAGGACAGTGTGGGGGAGCGAGACGCCTGGTAGGCGTGTGTCACTTGTTGCGCTCGCTACGCGCTCGCCACCGCTTGCTTAGAGGAAAAAAACGCTTGTCCCTCAAGTTAATGCAGTCCCTTTTCGACTGAGTGTTGTAAAAACCATTAACATCAAATAACGCTAGAACGTTATCAATGTGCATTCAGCCCATTGCAGTAACCCAGGAGTGCCAGCCGGGGGGCGGAGAATCGGGAACAACTTTAGGCATGCAAAACAAGTGAGTTTCCATTGTCAAAAATCGCTGAAGATTCAAGGGCCCAGGAGAATCATCTGTTACGATGGCAGCTGGAGTGACCGTAAACCCAAGTGTCTGCCCCCCTCGCAAGTGAAAGGTAATACATTGTTCATCTGCCTCTCCTTTAAATCTTTCTTCGGAAAACCACCACATCAGTCAATCCACAGAAGTATTTTTGTTCCTTCCCCCCTCCTCCGTTTTTTTTCACCTTTTTTCAATGGCTCCGCAATTTAAAGAAAACGCCCCCTCCCCCTCCTTAAATAAAACTGTGGGACTAAAAATAATTTGTTGGTAAAGGAATTAGGCGAAGAGCTAGTGTTAAAAAAATTACTTGCTCAATTGTAACACTGCCGCATTTGTCATTTTCAGATTATTCCAAATGCGGCGAAAGGAAGAGAATCCGCCTTTCTCGAATGGTGGGTGGTATTATCAGCACCCACGGGATGTGGCCTTGGCAAGCTGGACTTTATCGAATTGACCAAACGACCGGTGAGATATGTGATGATGCCTAACATTGTACCCTTTTTTTCCGAAGGCTCCTTCTCAGTTCAACAACTTTCACAAAACTAAGTGGGATGCCAAATCTAACGGGACGCTCGGAATAGGTGCGGAAAAGAATGGACAACACGGAATACCGGACGAGTGTATGAATAGGGAACTCTCTGCTTTTCTGACACATTCCCGAATGATTAACTCAAAAATCCCCAAGGAGAATACGAGCTAATAAGATGAACTGTTCCGGCGACACCTTTTGCATCTAGTCGTATTTATCTCATACTGTACGAACAACTACCAATAATCCAAGTGGGCAACAAGAAAACCGAAAATATCATAATGGCGAGGCTCCTTCAGTTGATAATAATCGATGCGGTTGCTTTCTTATTCCTTCAGCGCAATCTGTCTTTCCTCATCCCTGTTTTCCTCGTGCTGACGTGGAGCTGCGCGTTTGATTTAGAGATTGTTTTCGTTTAGTTTGATATTTGCATTTTGTATGTAGGAAAAGAACATTTTCTCTGTGGAGCTGCCCTTATCACTCGACAGTGGATAATCACTGCTGCCCACTGCTTCATGTACACACACGCGGATGACCACGTTAGAAAATCTCTCATTTCACCCCCGGAAATGTAAGTTTCCTCTATATTTGACTTTGACGTAATCAGAAAGAATTCAGACTTAAATCACTTAAACTTTCATCGTTTGCTCCACGACTTTCGCAATTTTTCTGTGGTTCGTTTTAGTTTGAGGCCGATTTTTCTGAGAGCGCTACACGCCTCTACGACGCCTCTAACTGAAGTGGGTTTTCTCTTTAGGTACAAGATTAAGGTCGGTGACAGTGTGCGCACCATAGAAGAAGCCTCGGAGCGAGTGTATTTTGCGACCAAAATAATCATGCATCCCAAATACCACGACGAATACAAAGAAAACGATATTGCCTTAGTCAAGTTATCTTTCAGAGTCACACTTACTCGGAATGTACGTAAAGTTTGCCTTCCACAGGCAGAAAACAGCACGTCATACCCCGAAAATGCGACGCCTGGAGCTCATGGATTTGTTGCTGGTTGGGGAGCCACCCAAGTGCTTAATCCAGGAGAGACAGCCGACTCGAAGTATTCCTCATCAGCGGTATTACGATCCGCTCATTTTCAAATTCAAGACTCGAAACTTTGCCAGAACTCTACTGATTATCACTTTAACGACTCGTTAGAATTTTGCGCTGGAAGCGATAGAAATGGAATCGGACCATGCACGGGCGACAGTGGAGGGCCTTTTGTTATGAGGGTGTTGAAGGGCGGTGCATGGAAGTGGGTCGCTGTAGGTCTTGTTAGCTGGGGAGAGGGCTGTGGTATTTACGGTCGATATACATTCTACACCAAGTTAGCTCCCTATGTTGACTGGATTAATCAGCATGTTCGTAAGTAGACGAGAGTTAAAAGAGCGTTAAAAAGCTACAGCATTATTTTCTCTTAGCCGAAGTCATAAACTGACCAAACGCACAACAGCTCAGAAAAACTTAGCGATGGGTGTATAACACTATCATAAATTTAATGTATGTCTGTAAGATTAAATCTTGACGACGCCTGTATTTTTGTAAACAATAATATAAGGCAACAGGACAAAAGTGTGTTTCCTACGGTCGCAGGCAGCTAAACGTTTCTGACTTCTTTGAAGGCCTGAGACAGCCAATTTAATCCCATCATGTTTTAAAATAAAAATAAACATAAGGGGCGCTATCATTTGGAGTGAGGTGATTTCGTTGCTTTTTTCTTTCACAAGAAGATAAATAGACAACACATTTACAAGGTTACAATTCAGCTCGATCAATAAACCTTTTCCTTTAGACTGATGTACTCCTACGCCTTTATCATTAAAGCTGTAGATTTTATTCCATGCAGTTTCGCTCTTTTAAATCTATGGAATGACTTAATTAAGATCATCTGAGAGCGTAGATTTACGACTGAGACCTAGTGTATGTAGCAAATAGACTAAGACCTGTCCTTTGACGCTTTTGCACAGTAATGGTCGATGACCTGCTAACTTATGTTATAGTTTTTCAAGAGCCGAGTTTAGCTTTATCGCTTTATCATTTATTCGCTCCCCGGCCCTTATAGCCCAGCCCAATGATTTAATTGAAAAACCTGAAGCAGTTATGAACTGTTCTAAGTGAAATGTTAAGGAATAGCGATGAAGCGTAGACATCTGATGGTGGCTCACGAGTCCTTATCTTATGTTGTAGAATATTTTCAGTAACCGAGAGATCACTGATGTTCAAGTTTCCTTAGATGTCCTTGTCAGTAGAAATGATGCTTCAAAACGTTTTCAAAATGAGATCTTTTAAATCTTCAGGAAAACATTTTTAGTAAAAAGGCAATACGCTATCAGAACCCACAAGGCAGTTCCAGCTAAGCTCATGCCTAGTTTCTCCGCGTGGCCGCCATACTCATCCATCTCCCAGCTGAAGGGAAAGTGTCTCCACAGAATACCATGACCAACGTACACAAGAATGGAGTTCATACCTATAAAAGAAGAGTCATGCATCCCAAAATAAGCAAAATTATCGAGAAAAATTGGAGCTTCAAACTTAAACCCTACAAATGGCCTTAATTCAAAGTTAATCCCTTTTAAATCATTCCTGATTCCAAAGATCCTGATAGAATATAGAAATAACCAATTGTATGTCATTGTTTTCTGACACATGACCATTCAAGTCTTCTAATGAATTAACATTTTCCTCCCACAAAATTAATCAAGCAACAAGAGCGCTAGATGCAATCTTTGGAAGACCAGATAGCTTGATTATGAACTAAAGTTCCGACAGATCTTCCCTTGGAAATAGGATCATATAAGGCAATTAAGCTCTTACGTCAATTCTCTCTTGAACCAAAATTATAAGATGTAGTGTCGCTTGATTTTGACTTTTATGCCATATTTATCGATGAAAATCTACGCACTGGGTTGTTTGGGATCAAAATATATGATACATCACAAGGAGACAAGAACATTATATCGCGGTTTATCATGAAGACAATGAATTGGGTGTGACGTCACGTGTTGGTTCCCTGATGGGGTCCCTCTTTCTAATAAAGAAACAAGTTAGACATCGTAAGGATACATTATCAGCGATAAGCCCCAAAGATTTGAGACAGTTTGTCAAAGGAAAAAATCATAAGTTGTTGAATGTTAACTCATGCATCGTCCAAAAATTGTCACTAATTTTTTGTTTTGTTTTGGACCAGATGATCTAATAAAAAGCGTTTTAAATAATTGGGTTTCCTGTAATCGTAATAAATTCCTTTGTATGTTTACATCTTAGCAGTTTTCTTAGACTCTTACCTGGGTAAAAGAAGGGTGCACCATTCCACCAATCCAGGACGTCAGTCAGAAGATAACAAATAGCAAACAGAAAGAATGCACTCGCTCCCGTGGCTAAGATGAACGACACCGACCTAAAAAGATATTTCCTCTTTGAAAAATATTTTTGGCTGCTAAACAATGATAATTTCGTAAATTAAAGTTTTACTGCCGGTGCAAAATATACTTGTAAACCCAAGCAGCTTCAGACGCGGCCCAAGTTATCAGGGCGCGAAATTTAAAATCAAAATGGATCATTTTGTTACCATATATTTTTGTTGATTGGAACGATCCCTTCATTTTTTGTGGCTCCACACAGGCCCAACGTAAATGCAGTCTGAAGAATGTAACATGAAAATTATTTCAAACCTTCACGTGTGATTCAATGCTGGTTAAAAGCTAAAATGTTTTCTCTATTATAAGATTATCATTGAAACCTCTCACCATCAGAACCGCCCAGGTTATCCACCTGATGAGTCGTGGTCTATGTTTGGAATGAATTGTCAGTATGTGACCAGCCTGTTCGGAAGAAGAAAATAATACAATAATGGACGGGCACTATTTATCAACTGGAAGGGGGGGGGGGGGTTGAAAGCATTTTGGTTGTGTAGCGATTAAAATTTACTTCATTCCCCCATAAGGCTCTATAATATTCTTATGATTTCCCTCCCCCTCATTTTCACTTAATTGGCAGTCGTTTTTCCACTGTACCCCCCTTTTTACTCTGTTGACGACATCGAAGAGAATATAAATATAACATAGTCTCTTGCGAAACTGATCAACTGATCACCCACCTATTCACTGGACATATCTCCTCCTCTCCTCTCAGGTTCCCCCTGAAAACAATGTGATCCCCCAAATCCTACTAGCTCGTGCAGGATGCTTTTTCATTCTGTTCTTAATGTAGAGGTCAACTGGCTGCCTGGCTCCAATAGCCCCTATGATTATTCCAGGCAGCCAGCACTCTTATTATCTTTTTTTGTGTGTGTTACAGCTTATAAAGCCAGAGAGCTTACAAATAAAGATTGATTGTTGTTATTGTTGTTGTTGTCCTTATGACAGTAATATGATGTAATTTTGATTTCAGTTAAATTATCCATCCAAAACTAAACTAGAATAATTTATGTACTAAAGTAGCTCCATCTGATTGGCAAGAACTATGTGCTCTTTGAAGAGACTTAGTAATTATTCATTGCAAGCAACGTGTGAACCCGATGAATAGGGTATTGTTTTTTAACCAACCAAGAGCCACCGTAGAAGCAACGAGAAAAAATTTAGAATCGCTCGTGCAAATTTCCCAAGAAGTATGCAGTCATCTTTTGGGAGAGTCACTCACTCTTCGAAATCTTCGAAGTATTTAACCCCTCTGAAATTATATGTTATATATATATGTCCTACAACCTATAAATGATAAATCGTGTAGTCCAGGAAACCGCATGGCTGTAAGCAATACAATATGCTGGCTCTTCAGAACACGCGGTGAATTTAGTAATGGTTTGCGAAGAACCATTTTTGTCACGACTAAGGAATGCGATACTCAGGTAAGCAGATGACAGAAGCGAAATAACTAGCCAATATATGTATTTTTTTTTCTCACTGCTTGGTTAGAAGGGTTCTGTAATGCACAGTTCTGTAATGTTCTGTAACGATGTCGATTTTCGTCATCGTGACGACGCGATATGGTTTGAAAATATTTGTTGCCTTTCTATGCTTTTATGTTATCTGATGGCCGATTTTCATACCAAGAAGGAGGCAGGGATCATTATCAGTAGCTGGACTCAGACCAGCTACTGATAATGATCCGGGGAGAATACATAGGGCAAAGTAATCATTAGCTCCTATCAACAATGCGAGGTGCAGCACCGCTAACCTTCAAGAACTACAAGTACGCAGGTTTGTGTGATTTGGTGTTTTTGTTTTCAAGTTTTTCTCTCGGTTTTGTTTGCTTGTGTTTGTTTTAAACACCCCAAAAGCATTGCTAAATTTGACAAGCAGTGTGCTAAGATACCAAAAAAACACTAAGAAAAGAACGCGTCTGTTTTTTCATAGATAGCAAATACATTTTATTTTCTTACCTGAACGCCAAAGAAAACCAAAACAATAGAAGTTAGGCATCCAAGGATCCCCTCCGGGTCATATGGTAAGGTAGTTTTGTAGACACCCTGTTCGAGCAGAACACGAGAGATTTGTGATTAGGTGCAGAAACTGGCAAAAAAGATTGGAAAGTACATATGAAGGGAAAAGATGATTATCGTGTGAAACGAGTGATTCACACTAAGACAACGTTTTCAATGCCAACCTACGTCGTTTGACTAGGAAAAAATAAAAGAAAAATGACAAAACGAACTGAGTAAAAATGAGCTGAGAAAGGTACAACTTTCCACATTCGGTGAATGATTTTGACCAAGTGTTGTCGGGTAATCTTTTTTTCCACTCGGAACTTTAGTACGCATGTATCTTGAGTTCAAGAAATGACTTTGTTACTTGACCTTGATGGTAGGAAATCTGTAAAGATGGTTGCCTAAGGCGATTGTGTCAATGTAGCCCGCCATTCCTCCAGTGCAGTTAAAAGCATTTGGGTATCCTTCCCCAATGCCCCCCGGACCCGTGTAACCCCTGCAATCGTAATGTAGTTAGTAAATAAGTTCCTTGCAAAAAAAAAGGGGGGGTGGGGGCGAATGTAGAACTGTTATACAGTCATTCTCGTGGCGTACACTAGACGTATAGCTGATGTAAAAACATTCAAGGTCAACTACCCTGATCATTCAATAAACAAATTTTTGACCGTCTGTCGAAACTAAGCTGGAATTGTATTGGCATTGCTTTTATAGGCTCAATGATTGGTCTAGAAGAACTAGAACAGCCGTCTCTACCCTTTAGATGCAAAACTAAAACCAAGCCCTAGCGAAGGGCTAATGTTTGAAACGTCAGCTTTAGAAACTCTTTATGGTGGCCAACTTACATTAAACTCAGTTTAAAAAAAAAAAAAAAAAAAAAAAAAAGCATGCGGGTATTTCCTCATCATGCATGGTCTCCCGCGCTGGAAGCAGATTGCCTTGTTCTGATTGCTTCGGTCTTATGACTCCGAAACGCGCTATAACTCGAGAGATTCGTTTTACTTCTTTTACTTCTTTTAAAACAAGCTATACTCCTTACTTGGGACATCCAGGCACATCCACTCCATAGGTAAGGGCAAGATAGCCAGCGAGTAGCATCAGCACAAAGATCCACTGCTTCCATAAACCAAACACATCTCGAAACACTTCCCACCATCTTTTCTATGATAACAAAGAAGTAGGAATTACTTCTGAAAATCTTAAGCTCTCGCTACACGGTTACAAGGGTTTAGCTTATGCGAAGAGTGAAAACCTTTAATGCTACCTTTTTTTCGCCTTTTTCCATCGGAGGCAGTAGCAACTGCATCATGGCAACGAAGAAGTAACAAACTCCAAACCTCTGAAGAACTCCTGGGATTCTGTAGTACTTCAGGTTACCGTCTGAAACGATAAATTCATTCAAGTTATCGTAGAAGTTCATGATTCATGTGGCCATGCATT
Organism: Pocillopora damicornis; assembly: GCF_964200805.1. Lineage (NCBI taxonomy): Eukaryota > Metazoa > Cnidaria > Anthozoa > Scleractinia > Pocilloporidae > Pocillopora > Pocillopora damicornis. The sequence continues at coordinate 17,905,860 of NC_142673.1, read as the reverse complement.
TAATCATCACGTGCCCTCTGATGAGCTATCGCGTTGGAGAAATAAAAATTGATTGCATGCGCAACTAATCATGTTCTAACAGTGTAGTAAGCTCTCGCCTGACAGACACCCGTTATAACGTACATCGATATGAGCACCCCGATACTAATGAGGGGTTAAGTTTGTATTGAGAGCCTTACAGTCTGTTAACTGTATTGTCATTGTTAACCCGATTTCCATAGGAATAACTGCCTAATAAAACAAACGTTTTCAGAGGAATGACACCATTGCGAGGTCATGAACTAAGGTGAAGAGCGATGATGCCCAAGCTACCTATGATTTCGCTTCTATCAACTCGAGGCAAATCATTTATGGCCAACTTTAACGGTTCTTGCCTATTCTTTATTGAACCCTTTTGATTGGTCACTTACAGTTGCTGGTAAACAGACCCAGTGCGAACAAGATGAAGCTTCGTTTTAGGATTTTACATGCTATTCTAGGCTTGCTTGTTTTTTTGCGTCTCAACGAGCGAAAAGATAAAGTGATTGAGACTCCCATGATCCAGATAAACCTAGAATGAACAAGTCAGTAATTGATCAATGAATGAATAATCAAATAGATCAACAGATACATCTGAATAGATAAATGATAAGAAAATAGATAATTTGACTTCGAATAACTAAAATCTTTTGCAACCCATGCCTTGTCCACACCGATTTAATGAGGCTTACAAGGGAGAATTTGAAAACCTCCGCCTTTCTTTTTAGTGTAGACAGAATACAATTCGATCGTTTTGCTTGATTCTGGCCTCCTACTAGAATTATCTGCAACATACCATGGAAAGACGAGATCAGCGACCAACAATCCTGTTTAAAAAAGAGATAGAAAGATGAAGCGATGGATACGTGTTTAAAAAAAAAAAAAAAAAAAGGATCTTTTGTCACATAACCCAACATTTGGTAAACTAAGCTTTAAAGAATTTAGTGGTTGATTTTTCCCTTTACAAGTTCTTCGTTAAGTAAAATCCAATTGCCACGGTTTTGAATTAGGTTAAAAGTCTTAAAGACTTAACTCTTAGTTACTACGCAAAATAGAGACAACAGACATGTGGATTGCTTGGGAGCCACTGTTTGATATCATCACCCAATACATTCGCTCCCCTAAAAGAGAGAACGCGTCGGGCGTAGATACCAAACAACGGCCGTGAAGGAGACTAAAGAGAGAATGCCGCGCGCTCTGAATTCATAAGTCAGGAAGTTAACATATATAACATGCTTATTATATTTTACCATTCCACACGGCATGCCCGAAGAAGTAATATCCACCACCACCATAGTTCACAAATATCATCAGTGTTATTGCAATTCTACAAAAGGAGACAAGAGCAGTCCAGAAAACAAACCTCGGTCAAAATGCTATAATTTCTTCTAACTTTAACCAAACTTCACTTTCGTTGCAAGACTCAGGGTTAATGTCAATTAACATTTTAGAACGCATTTCCATCAATTATCGTAAAACGAGACTCAAATTAAATACAAAAGGCTCTTGAGAAAAAAGTCAAATCTTGTGAGGAGCTTGTGAGCACTTCCCATCAAAAAGGTAAATTTTAATCAAGCGTGCAAACACAGGAGTAGCCAATCATTAAATGGATATAAATTTTCATCTGATGGGTCGAGAAAGTGGTTCATAGTGTTTCTTGAAACACTTATCAAAAACCGCTCAATTCTAAAATTGCTCCACTACCAAGATACTCATTAGTCGATGCTGTATCATGACATACCCTCGAAACGTATCTAAAGACTTCAACCTCCTCGACCTGGCTTTAAGCTGAGTCTGAAAAAAAAACCAAAAAGAACCTCTATTGAACAATACCTGAACATACCATTCTTTTGGTTAAAAAGAGTTCTTCTTCAGGACAGTTTCTAGACGAAGAAAGTAATGAATCGGAATTGGAGGTATTGAACAACATAAAAGCACAGAACGGAAAGAATAAGAAAAAAGGAAGGAAAAAAGAAAATAAAAATTGAAAGGGAAAGGACATCACATTTTACCTCTGGTAGCATTTGTTGTTCTCCCTCTCCAGTCACGTGCTAGTGGTGCGCAATAAAAAAAAATTGGTCGGCATAAATCGTTCATTAATTAAGTAATCAACTAATTAAGAAATGACTGATGAATCAATTAATTTAATTGTAATTTAAGACTTTTGACAACTAACAACAAAACAACGACAAAAACTAAGAAATGCTTCTTTAATTGATATTGAGGCGATCAGCAATACCACAACGAGGGTTTGATTTTGAATACAGCCAGCTTTCAGACATTAAACTCATTTTTTTTAAAGGTACAATGAACAATTAATAAATTAAAACAAACTTGAAGGACTCAGAGCATACCATTTCTGTGTCTTCTCTGTCATCGATCTCATCGGCCTACAAAAAAAAAAATTGACAAAATTACCATCCTTGAGTTGAGAAGAAAAACGTTTAATTTGAATAAACTTGCTGAGGTATTAGAAATAGAACAGCAACCAGGACTTAAATCAATATGCACGGAAAAAAATGCGTTTAATGGATAAACTTGAATTAAAAATGTGACATTTCGGCTTTTATATTTATATTATATTTATTTTATATTAGTATTAGGCCTTGAAAAAAGATTTAAAAGGATTTATGTAGATATACTAAACACCCGAAGCTCACGCTTTAGGTTAAGCCTTACAAAATGGTTACGTTGAAGGTTGCCTCTCTAGCCCTTAAAAGGAGGTTTTTAATCTCCTCTCTCCCCCCCCCCCTACCCCCCCCCATCAACTTCTGAAGATTTCGTTTCATAAAAACTGGCGTTAGCGCGGACATGTTACTGCATGCTCTTACCTGATTCATCATGTTCGAATTTTCTTTCTTGCAAGCGACTTTGCATTTCCTGTTTATGAAAATACACGACATCAAACCAAGTTTGCGGTAAATTTTATCAAACCCTCTTGATATAACACTTAGGTAATCTGGTAATTGAATGATGAACTGCCATAGGAACTCGATAATACAATAACAAGATTAGGTTAACCGTGACCTGAGTCAGTAGTATATTAATGGATGATGAGATATGTTTAATTTTATATAAATGTTTCCCTTGCATCGTGGGCACTTGCTACGTGCTCTGCCTTTCATGTATTTGGTCCTGTGTCGACGCAAGATTATAGACTAAAAAAGACAGAGATTAACTTCTTCTTTCTCCCAACCCAAAGCAAGATAATTATGTCTATCCAATTAAAGAGGGCGAAGATCACAAAGAATCAATGAGGGCCCACAACGTAAACAAAAAATCAAAAGAAACAAAAACAAGTTTCAAGAGCGGGAAAACTCGGAGGAGCAATTAGCGATTAGTTGTTCTGTTTTTTATCCGTTCGGTTGACAAGACGGCGCGAGTTTTCAAGAACAAACACAGAGTGGATAACTTTTAACACCTAACTTCAAAAATGTTCTTCGATAAAATTATCGATTTCGAGGAAGTTATTTACCTTCCAATACAGGTAAGTAAAACCCATATAACAGCCAAGCAAAAGAGCGCTCCGAGGGCTATCCATAGAGCTGATCATAAAAGGGAAAGAAAAAAACAGAAAATTTTGTCAAAAACGTTCGTTCGTCCATCCATTTACAGTACTTGACTTTTGTTCCGTCTTTTTTGCTCATATTTGTTTCTGGTGACTTTTTCCTCAATCTACTAAGACTTTCCTGGAAAGATTCGTATTATTCTTTTGCGAAAAAGAAAAAAAACATGCCTTCCACATGAATGATCCTAACTATCCATGGTATCATGATAGATTTTAAATTTTCAATACAAAGATTAATCACTAGAATAGGATGAGATAAACAGATACTCACGCATGTATGGGTAATCGGGTGACCGCTTGATCTCTAGTTTGCATGTGACCTTGTTTGATGATTGGCCATCAGAATGATGGATGTTATACTCGTACCAACCTCTCTCACCAAAAAGGTAACTAAGCCTGTAATACACATCACACAGTCAACATTGAGGCGAAAATACCGAGGACACTAATCTGGAAGAGGTCGAGTAATGATTTAAAGTGATCTCAGGTGCTAACTGTAGTTGTCCCTCGAAAGGTAGCTTCCTAAACGCATGGCAATCAATACTATAACATTGCTTTCAACATTTTAACTTCCTGATGAGATATAGTGTTTCTCGTCAATCACTTTATAGTGCAAATAAAACAGCACGTAAATTTATCTTAAACTGAACAAATACACCTACATGAACCATGCCGCACTCAGACCGAGATAAATCCAAAACCTTTTACAAACTTTTTCTTTTCTCTTCAAGTGCCCGAATGTTATCCCTTATTTTCTTTTTTTTTTATCTCTGCCTATGCTGGTGTCGATTTCCGCTACTTTCTCGGTTGGGGTTGTCGACACTCCCTTTCCCCCCCTCCACCCTCCCCCCCATCCCTCTGAGTGTTGGCTAATGAATCCTATGCCTCAGCTGGCTCTTCTTGTTTTATTGGAATTATTTTTTTTAATGTTCAGTCGTCTTGAATTAGCAAGTTCTTCGCCGACGAGCTAATCAACGCTGATATCGCCTAAAAATTTCACTTTTTACTTGAGCCTCGTTGAAATTGAAATTAATATTGAGTCAGTCACAAACCTGCATAACTCTTGAGATCCATTTTTCATTTTAACAGAGATAGTAAAACTGTAATGTGTGTTTACCACAAGGGGGGCGGCTCCATTGAGGAGCTGAGGTATAATTTCCTGTATTGGGCACTGCAAAAAAAATTTTTAATTTATTTCAATGGATGCTTGACTTTTTCTAGAGCCGGAACATGAGCAGCTCATGGTCTCTTGCCTTTTGTGATCGGCCAAAACTGGAGTCTGTACTCGCTTGCCCTTAACTTACGAACGCACGGTTGTAAAGAACGAAGAATGAATGATGTTATTTGATAATACCATCGATCTTGCCACCCTTTATTACTATGTGTGCTCCTTGAGAAATTATTTATATGTTCCTTTAGGCAATTTAGCAGTAGAGTCGACCTAACAACATATATTAAATGCGCCAAGAAGCACAAGTTTAATCGATGCAACAAAATGGATATTATTATCAATTTGTCGGGCATCGTGCAAAATGGTTCACTTGCTCGCGTGGTAGTTCAGGCTGTTATTTTTATTTTTTATTTTTCTGTCATTCTATTTTATCAGTGCTCTTCAAGTGATTAAAATCCTAGTACAGTTTATTGTCTTTGATATAAATGTTTTGGGCTCCCTCGCCTGGCGGCACGGATAAAAATGGCACCTAGTCGGGCCAAAAACAAAGTTATGAACACGAACACACTGTTTTATCACCTCGTAACAGTTTGACGATATCCCTGATATTGTAATAGGCTCCTCTAAAGTGGAACTGATATTCACAAAAGCGGTGTCCATTTTCAACTTATTCGGTGATAACTTTTCCTCTTGCGGACATGACGATGATGACATGTTGGACACAAGACCTGCTAGTTGCAAAATGCTATTAAAGAACGGTCACAATTTATCGCCTGAGGGGGGTGGGGTGGGGAGTGGAATTGAAGTTTAGAGGTTTCTGGTTGTGCTGCGATAAAATTTATCCTATTCCCCCATAAGGCTCTGTGATATTCTTACGATACCCCACTTGTCCACTAATTAACCGCCAATGAAGAGTCCCTCCTTGATACTCTGTCGGCGACGACTGATCCCCCCTCCAGTCCCCCTTAAAACCAGTGATCCTCCCAAATGATGAATAATGTCTGGTTTCCAAAACCTCCTTTAGGCGATTGTGTCCAAAAAGGGCTTAGAACTCAAGCCTGGAAGTCTCTTAAATTAATTAGATGATGCAATCCTTTCAAGGCAAAGGAGCTTATTATGAAAGATGAAAGCCTAGTTTTGGTCCTCTAATCTTCAGTTGTAATCCATGACAAAAGGAAACAAATGTCACGGATTCATCAAAACAGCACATATGGCGTTTCATCATTTTTGGGAACGCATTTAGCGTGAATTAATTGACTGATTTCAAATCATCTCGAAAGGGTTTGCTTTCATCCTCTCTTTCTGATAGCTTCGTTCATTTTCGTTAAAATTCGACCGGGAGCTTAATTGCGCCTTCTTCTTTCCTGAGATTATTTTAGATGTAATGATATGACAAACCTCTCGATGTTTATTCCAGTTGATATTTTGATTGACATAACCAAAAGTAACTTCTGTTTCTCATGATAAACACATCAGAGTTTCAATGTCATTTTGAGACATTGTTTTCATGCAGAAAGAAATGGCATTTCTGAATCTCCAAAGTAACTGAATTTTCTTTTTTCTTAGCATTTCGATACCTTAACAACGGTAACAGTGATAAGTAAAAATGAAAAAAAACCAACATTTTGCTTCATATTCAAGTAAGATACATTTCCAGTCAAAGAGAACTCGCTGTATTGGCCGCCTAATTAAATTCATCATCATGTTTTCATTTGAAAATTTCCTTTCGACCATGGCCGATTTTATCAAATATTCGCCATTTTAACTGTTTCAAGAACTTCAAAGAAACGCAGAGACGTCTTTCAAGTGAGCGTGAGTTATAACGAACTTTATCAAATAGACGTATTGAAGGAGATAAGCAGCTAGAAACACAATACTCAAGTTTTGTAGCTGAAGCGCCCCGTAGTGTAAGGAAAACGGGCGCTTGCCTTTTGCCAAAGGTAGCATATTAATCTTAGTACTTACCAACGAACAACAACAAGAGGAAGGCAGTGCTAAGAAGGCGCCTTGAAGACATGTTCCGCGGTCAAGTGTTTTCAGCTCTGTAATGATAAGTGAAAGCAGGATGGCTTGAAACTGTAATGTAAGAAAGGACGCGGGTTTTCTAATTTGACCTCTGTAACCTGCCCACAGGCGTCATGCATAACAAATATTTATATTTATCCGTCTGACACCCAAAAGCGCTTTAACACTAACCTCACCTCTCATTATTTGTACACTATGCATCAAACAGATCATGCGCAGAGACAAACTGATTGCTGAAGAAAAGCTTTATCATTGACATAACGTGATATGTTCTTATCTAATTTAAATTTTTGGTAGTCAGATGAATGTGTAACAATCAGAGGCATATCAACCATTTGAATCATGGGAGTTGAAGGTTGAAAATTACGTGGACACAATTCTTCGACGAAACACGAGAGGTTCTCCTGTCACGGGGTCACAGCATCTGTAAAATGATTTCCTTCTAATTTCCCACATGCACCAAATTATTTTCTGCTTCGATCTTAATGGCAATAAGTACCACTTTCCAATCGATTCCCGTTCATTCATTTCCTTAGATATTCGTGTGACAAATGCGAATCTATTTACCTAAAGAAATGATTTATCGTGACTACCAACACAGTGGCCTACTTTTTCAGTATAACTTGACGAGAGGAGATAGATTTACCAGACATCAGAAACTTCATGTTTACAGCATGATTGGATACCTTTGACAGATCCACGAGTGATTTTTTTTTATTGAAAGAAAGAGTTACTATAAGCATTTCAATGAACAACGATAGCTGGCAGAAGGAACTTAGTGATTGAATTAATCTTTGTGAACGTTTCGTCTCAGATTGAAATCAGTCTGAAGGAAGGACAACAACGGAATGAAAATAGAATTATAACTACACTTAATTGTTAACTATAATTCCAACTTCCCAAATTTTTATGACTCACGTGTAGTAAAGCTCATGTCAGTATCCCAACGGATCTCGATTGTTACTTCGTTTTATTTCCCCGTCCGTTTTCCAACCTCAAGAAGTCCTATTCCAGAAATTTTCATCGCTACTTTCTAGTTCCAGTCTATTTCTGGTCCTCCTGTTGTTTCATGGAGATCCATGCAGACGACCATATAGTATTCATGGCGTTCTCTGCTGTTTTTCTGGTTCTTGCACTACTTTCTACTCAAAGATTAGGTAAGTTTACAATTATAAGATGACTAAGACATAGTTATATTCAATTAAGAAGGCATACTCTGTTCCAAAGACGAACGGTGAGCGCAAATATGGACCGTTGCGTTTGTGTGCTCAACTTTACATCATTTGGTGACGTCCTTGTATTTGAATGCTGATGAGTGCCATACACGCTTACATTCAAAGTATTGAGTAATGGCTTTTGGATTAAGAAATTACAATTTTCTTGATTGTCAGATTTAGAATTTGCCCAGGTATCTCTACCATCGGAATATTTTCTTCAGTACACTGTAGTTTCCCGCGAGTGAAACTTCCTTCCCCGAATCATGTGACTTCGAGGTTCAAAGAAGAGTTCACAAGTTAAAAAAAAAAAAAAAAAAAATTGAAAAATAGAGGCAATTCGAGGAACGAAAAAATGATTTGAGGATAAAAGCTTCTCGATGCGTCCCCCTAGTCTCCTTAAAAATTTCTAAATTTTTCTAAATTGTTAAAAATGTGTAATTTTTTTATTTGTATAATGTGTAATTTTTTTCCCTTGTATGATGATTTGTTTCGTCGCGTAAATTGAGCAAAACTTGAAATTACGAACAAATGGACTCTATTAGCATACAGTCTTATTGTATTGTATTGGTTGATAATGCCCAATAATAATTATGGTTTACAAAAACAGTGCTAACTTTTCTACATTCTTGGTTATTCAGGACTTGCAAGTCACCGTTTGCCATCCAAATCACTACCAACGGACTCGCACGTTGATGTGAAATCACTGCCAATGGATACAGCCTTGCTACAACTGACTTTGACTTCAGATATTAAACCACCAGTTAATGTGTTTGGTCTCTCTAGTAACTGCCATAAGGTACATGATGTACAGGCTATTAACAGTGGATCCATAATAACTCTAATATTCCTTAGTTTTTGTTCATTATTGTTCGTCAGTTAGAAAAAACACTTCATCAGTCAGTAAGTGCATCAGTTTTTTTTGCCATAACTCCACAAACTTAACAACCCAGGTGAACCCATCCTCTCTCTCTGCTGTTGTCCCACCAAGCTTATTTCTAGCTATTTAGACAAAATTATGCCACCTGTCATCAAAACTTTACCATCATACCTGAAAGACAGCCAAAACGCATTTGAAAAATTTTGCAATTTCTGTGGTGAAGACAAATATCTTTTCACTCAGGTGGCGAAGGTCCCCTGTTCGTTAAAAAAAAATTTTTTGATCAGTACACTGCTAAGGAACCTAGCTCTGTAATACTACTCTATTGAGCCAAACTAGTCTTATTGCTTTGCCTTTAGGGATATCTATTACAAACTAATGGTATAGCAAATGGGAACCAAAATGGGACCCGGCTTTAATTTGCCAATCTTTTTATAGGTTATTTTCAGCTAACACAACAGACCCAAAGCTGAACTCTACAGTCACGACATTGATAAGTGTCTCTGTGCTACCTTCTCAACCAGAGAGGAGCTATCTCAATTTAGAATGGCTGCTAATTCCTTGGGAAATTTCTGACACTTCTTGGGCTTTTATTAATATCAAAGTTTCATTTGAAGGCAATGGTCTATATACTAGTGTGTACTACAAACCTACTAACTTTTCGTATTTTCTTGCATTGTTTTGTAGTGTATCTTTGAACCTTTGGCAAAAAACCTAAATTACTCTTTAAATGTAACTGTGGAAACAAATTTCCCACTTACACTCTTCGTCAGTGACTCCAAAGGAAAACATGTATGCGAGTAAGTACAAAGTTAGCTACTGCACTGTACTAACTCCAAAGCTTCATCAATTTTGTAAATCTAATCAATTTGAACTCCTGGGTAATACACAAAAATCGTACTGTAGTGGAACCCCATGGACAGCAATTGGTTTAAACAGTCATTCTGTTATGCATTTTCAAATAATTCAAATGCTTTATGGCTTGTGCTGGCCCTTTTGTCAACAAAATTTCATATAATATATACTTCTCAACACATTTATGTAGATGTATTTAGGCATTCCTTTATAATGAAATAATTATTAAATTGATGAAATGAACCCTCATAGTCTGTATGATGATATGATGGTAATTAAAATACCCTTGTGTTTTAGGAACAAAACTGAAACTTTTGGAGAACATGGCTTTTACAATTACACTATCCATGGATATAAAACCAAGACAAGCTGTAGTTTACGTACGAAAATAGATCCAGACAATGCATATTTACGTAAGTTTCTATACTTTCAAAGTAGATATTTTAATACAGTGTATCCACTTTTATGGAACTTAAAAGTTCCTTGAGGTAAATTTAAGTAAACGGACATGTTTAAGTTTACCTTTTAGCTCCTGAAAAGGAGAACACTGTATATCCAATTGGATATACCCTCCAGATACTATTTGGATTCATTGTAGACTGTGTTGTCACTGGTCAGGGAATCAAACATATTAAGCTCCCTTACCTGTTTGTGATCCCTAGTCCTACTTCCTGATTTGAACAGATCAAAATGATTTAATGCAAGTTTATTTCCTCTTGTTGCTTACTGTATTTTTTCATTTGTCTTTAGCTTTATTGTATGCATTTTTGGTTATTCTTGGGGTTGCCTTAACTTGGCTTGTTCTTCTATATCTTCTAAGGTAAGAATGGAATGCTCACAATGTGTTAGTCCAGCTGCCCTATATCTTAACAAAGAACACCTTATATAGGATGCTGATAAACATAGTTATTTCAGCTGCCTCCTGTCCAATTTTCATGTACACTACAGTTGTATATGGAGTGCTGAACCTGGTACTGTACAGTAAATATTGTTTTCACACTGTTTTTCAAGCAAGAGCACTTTGTCAAATTGAATGTGAACAGGTGAAAACTCTCCTTCCATGTAAAAAAATGCAATTTTGTCTTCAGCATTGACTTTTACAAGTTTGATTTCATAGGAAGTACAATCTCTTGGTCAACTGGGAACTTTTTCATGACACAGAAAGTCTTATAAATGCGGTAAGCTTACTTACATGTGAGATGACAATTTTCTATCTGTCGTGGAAAGCAAATATAGTTTAAATAAATGAATGAATAAATGTAATGCATAATTTTATGTATGTATAGACAAAGAATCAGACATTTGCTGAGGAACATGTACAGATGGACAAATTTTCTCTTAATTACGTGTAGCAGTTAAATGAGGTAGAATTAAGCTATTTTTCATATTCATCTATCAGGATCTTGGAAGCCCCAATTTCAATGGCCCTGTAGATGGTTCAGGACATCACATTGATCCTCATGAATTGGTAAGTTTAATTGGGCCATAAATAATTTTGTTTTTCATAAATAATGAAAATAATGAGAGATCACAAGTTCATTTCTCAAAATTACTTTTCAGCATGAAAAGCCAAAGAAACAAAGACTTAAATCTTTGGACACATTTCGCGGGTGAGTCTCCATCAATGAAAATCATGACTTTCAGTGAGCCATTAATTGGATCAGTCTTAGTGATTCACTGAATCAGTCAATGAGCTGAGTGCTTTATGAAGTTAAGCTCTGGTGAAAATTGGGGCAAACCAGGGAAGTGCTGAGGGGGGCCCAATCACGAAATCCAACCTTATAGTCTCCCCTTACTTTAGTGAACCTCAAGCTAGTCAGATGGTTTATTTGGAAGTCTTTATTTGTGTATTGTTGCTGGTTTTAAGAAGTAGATTTGTCATAGTACATGCGCATACAAATATGCACTCTTACATTTTTGAATGAAAAATAACGAATATAGTACCCAGTGGGAACCTTGGACACAGAAATGAAAAGTAAATCACATGAGAGATTCCAAATGGGTTTATCTTTGGAACATCTAAGTTTACACAAATGTATTCCAATGAGTGCAGCAGCTTGACTAATTTGGCGGAGCTCAGGGAGGTTTGTGTAGCTCAGTTATTGGAGCATCCATCCATGGAACTACATAGTTAAAAAAAATACTTTTTAATTAGTGCAGTGTAGCTCACATTTTTTTTTCTTGTTTCATGCTCAGCCTGGTGACAATTGTTTTTAAACAATACATCTTTAATTTTAGAGTAGTATTACTGTGGCTATTTCCACACTGAGAATTATTCAATAAAAAAATTTATTTTTAACAGGGCTTTGGTTAGCATATTAGCATTTGCACTTTGGCATTTTTGGCGATTGAATTAAGATATAAATTATGATTTCTTGCAGGATTGCATTGACTATTATGATATTTGTGAATTCTGGTGGTGGTGGATATTATTTCTTCAAGCATGCCAGATGGAATGGTGGGTATCTTTCCTGCCCTGGGGTAGTGTATTTTTCAAATGATCATAATTATTAAATAAATTATATAATTTAAGATACAGGCTCCTGACCAGTTGTCATCAAAGATGCATTTTTTTAACTTTGAAATATGTCAAGCCACTGCCTCACTTACATGAAAGGGCATGTCTGTAATATTGAGGGCTTTTCATTGTGTTCAACCAGCTTCTGGATAGAAAGCTGTTGCCTTGATTGGCAAATTCCTTGCAACCCTGACATGAATTGCAGTTCCAGACACATTTCAACCAGGATTTGATTGTTGAGAAAAAAATGGTCAGGGTGGGATGAGGTACCTTGCCTTTTAACTACTGATAGTTTCAAATTTAAACATTCATCATGTATGTGAGATTGGCCATTCGCCATAATAATCTCCCACTTGTGTCACTTGACTTTGTTAACCTGTTTTTATTTAATGAATATTTATGTTTTTGTCCGCCCCCATAGACTGTATCCCTTACAGGTTTTTTTTTTTTTTTTTTAAACAATAGTCAGTTAACGTTGACCTAATCTATTGGGCTATCAATCCTTTAACTCCCAGGTCAAATTTGTAATCCTCCTCACTGTCAACTATACAATTCTTATAATTTTAGTTCAGAGAATTTAGTGTTGGGTCAACTAATTGTCCTCAAATTTTTCTTTATTCTCATCGCTTATCTGGTTGACATTTTATTGATATTGTAAGGAGAAAATTCTGTCTTGATCACTCGTGGGAGTGAAAGTGTTAATGGCAGTGGAATAATCTCTACATTGTTCATGTGGGTGAGATAGATGTTCTCTAACTATACATGGAGGTAACTGTATCTTCCATGAGAGACAATAGATCAGGGTAGAGCTACTAGCTATAGTAAGTGATTCCTATTTCTTTTACAGGGCTTACAGTTGCAGACCTTGTCTTTCCATGGTATGTTACTACTACTAGTAAGATTACTTCAACATTAATTTTAGTATTTTTTGTTATTCTTTAGCATTGATTTACAGTAGAGCTCCTCTACCTTATACTCCTAACGAAAACAAAAATGAACTGTTGTCAGAGTTAGTAGGGGATTCAAGTTAGCTGATAGTAAGTGACTGAAAAAAACTGGGTCAAGGGAAATCAGATTTTGTTCAAGTTTTTGGTGGGGTTTGTGTTCACCTAGTTCCAGTTGGGGAGGTTCTACTGTACTATTATTGATTTTCAGTCAGGACAGTCATTTGCTTTTCTACAGTTTTGTGTTTTTTTTCACTTTTGGTTTACTGATTGATTAATTGATTGATTGATTAATTGTCATTGCTGTTTTAGTCTTATTTTTAAGATATATCTATTATGATTTAGAACCAAGTATGTCACCTTACGATAGTTCTTTAGCCCTTTAACTCCCAAGATCTCACCAGTAATTCTCCTTACTGTCTGCCAAACAATTATCATCATGTTTGTTTGGAGAATTTGGTACTAGATCAATTAGTAATCCTATAATTGATATATTTTTTTAATTCTCATCACTTGTCTTCATGATATTGTTTAGATATAGTAAGGAGAAATTCTGTCCTGGTCACTAACTTGAGTTAAAGGGTTAAAGCATTAATTTATACATGTACGTATACGATCAATGGTATTGTATCTTAAAATGTGCGTTCATTACAATTATAAGTAAAAGAAAAAGGGAGAATTATGTTGGCTCAAAGGTCTGTGCAAGAAATTGTCTTGAATTGATGTTTCAAGCAAAGTTAGGGAAGTGGAAAACTCTGCAAAAGTAAACTTTTGATATGGACATTTTACCGATTTTTCCCTTTTCTTTCTTCTTTCTTCTTTGTAGGTTTATGTGGATTATGGGTGTTTCCATGGTTATTTCGTTTCAATCTATGAGACGTCGCCAAATGAGATCCATAACTATCTTTGCCAAGATTATCCGTCGCACACTCATTCTGTTTGCACTGGGGCTTTTTGTAAGCAATTGTAAGTTGATGATGCCCTTAAATGCCCATGCAACACTCTTAGCCAGTTATTTGAGTTTTATTTTCTGGTTTTTTTTTCCTACCATTCTCCTTTAAATTGTGAAGTAAAACGTTGTTTCTTTCTCCTTACCTTTTTTGCCATTTTGTTTTTCGCTTTTTCCCTCAATTTAAATATTCTGCAATGTTTGGAATTAATTGACGTGTTATGGGCCAATAAGCATGCTGGATTTTCTCACATGCATATGACAAATGTTGCCGTTCTTACCGGCTGAAATGTTGTTGGCACACAGATGCAGACCTTGCTCACTACAGAGTACCAGGAGTCCTACAAAGATTTTCTGCTTGCTACTTTATCACTGCCATGCTCCAGTTGGTTATTAATCCTGGAACTGATTCTATCCTGGTAAGTTGCATGCATATGCGTGTATGTTGTACCCACAAGTAATTCGCACAAGAACACTTATTCAGCTGTCTCTTTAATTAGTAGTTTCATTGCAATCTTGAATTCAGTGTGCCCTTTTACTTCATGGATTGAAACATGTCTGATTATTTTGAATTCGATAGCCAGTTGCTGCATGGTGGAACCCTATCAGGGATGTCTTCGCTTTATGGGGTCAATGGCTGGTGATGCTGGGCCTACTAGCTATCTATATCATCATTACTTTTGCCCTCAAAATTGGTGGTTGTCCAAGGTAAGGGTCTAAAGAATTGTTTCTTTTTTTTACTTCTAGAATTGTCGTTTTCACTTGTGGTGTTGACAGCTGCTGTTAGCAAACCGAAAACGTTTAAGTTGATCATATTAAGTCACTGTCATGTCACCGTTGAGTTGAATACGGTGCTTTCGACATCTGTGATCGCAGCAATATGCAAGAAGTTTGTCGCGTAGAAAGCAAGTAGATTTTTAACTCGCCAATGAGCTCTCTGTCACTCAGTTGTAGAGAATTAGGCTGCTAAATCCGAAGTTTTAGAGTTCAATTCCTTGTGGGGAAACTCAGATTCTTATTATTTATCATACGCTCGTGTCGAAACGAACGACGACTTTCATCATGAGACATTTTGTTCTTGCAGAGGTTATATCGGACCGGGGGGTCTTGCTTCACCTGAAGCTTACAATTGCACCGGTGGGAATGCTGGTTACATTGACCGACACTTTTTTGGATCAAAGCACATCTACGGGCATCCTACTTGCATGGTAACGTTTATACATATATACTGTCTTACCTTAATAACTTAATAGCAGTATTTTTTCGCGCACTTTTCGATTTAATGTCGTAAAAGTGAATCTAAGAGGTCATATTGACCAATCTGAAGAAAGGTTAACACAGGAAATAACCAGTGGGAGTTCAGAGTTTGTAACCCGATGCTACTGGTGATGAAAATCTACTCAATAGAAAGCTTCCTTCATTTATCATCGTACAAATTTTATAAAACCTGGTATTATTTCTGCCGTGAAAGCGAAACTCTAAAAAAATGAATGTGAATATATGAGTCATATATGTGAACTGCGGTTTAAGAAATGAATATGAAAGCGATCTTTGCAGTAATGAACACTTAACTTATAAGGACTGAAAAAAATTCAGGCCTGTACGGGATTTGAACCCATGACCTCAGCGATACCGGTGCAGTGCTCTACCAACAGGGCTAACAACTTTCCTTTACAATTACTGAGCTAACTTCCTTCACTGTAAATTGGAAAACAAAAAAAAAAAAAAAAAAAAAGGTAATCAATCTTATGTGGAGGTGTGCCATAAGTGCAAACACCCTCTTTTAACATGAAAAATTTCAGACCTTCCGTTCTTGAGTGCCAGGCCGGAGTTGTACTTTCTTGAAAGAATAGAGTGATATTTTCATGCCATTTTTATCTAATTTGTTACAAGTTAGTTTAAGATAATAAATGATACATGGAAATTTTCTCTTGTCAGGAAACATACAAGACAGAGGTTCCGTACGATCCAGAGGGCGCTTTGGGTACCCTGACTTCTGCTTTCTTGGTGTTCCTGGGAGTTCAGGTTTGAATTAGTAGCCTTCCATGTTATTCTCAGTGCAGACCACCTGAGGTGCCTCCAGGAGACAAGCGATGGCATTTTTAAGCATGAATTACATGCGTTTCGCCTTCAGCCTTGCCTTTGCAATCAAATGCGGTTGTGAATAATAATAACTGATAGATTTGTGTTGTGATCATCCGAAAAGGAGTATGGTCGTCGATGTCAGTGACAGACATTTTGTCAAAACGAGCAGAAGTTATTATCAGAGTCAGGTGACTCTGCCGATGACTATCACCAACAGTCCTTTACAGGAACGAACTCGCTCGAACAATCGCTTCATAAGATAGACAGATACTGCTAAGTTCAAGTTATTTCTTCAACATGCTACATTGTTATATTTCGAAGATGTTTTCACTTCTGTCTGATCAGTCAAAGATAATTTAGAACTTTTTCCTTGTTGAGACCCTTTCACCTCCAAGATCTCACAAATATTTCTCCTTACTGACTGTCATACAATTCTTACGATGTAAATTTGGAGAATTTGGTAATGGATCAAGTAATATTCCCCTAATTTATATTTTCTTTATTCTCATCACTTGTCTGCTTAATATTGTACTGATATTGTAAGGAGAAATTCCATCGCGGTCAATAACGGGAGTTAAAGGGTTATTGAAAATTAACTATAAATTTGTTTCTTTAAGCTTAAAGCCCTAAGAAGCTTTTCACTCTTCTGTAATATCTTCTTTACGCAATGTAGCTAATTATGTTACGTTTAATTTTCTGCTTTCAGGCTGGTTACACCTTGCACACTTTCCCATACAACATATCTAGAATGAAACGGTGGATAATTTGGTCTTTGCTACTTGTGAGTATTATAGACAGCAAACACAGTATGTCCCAAACATCACTTTTTTATTCCTTTAGTTGCGAGCGGGAGATAAGCCGCTTGCAATTAAATGAATGATTACATGCTTTTTCTTCAATCGACGACTGCAAGCTTTTTTCATTTTCCATCGATCTTATTTTTTTTCAATAATTTATGTCTCATTTTACTTTTGTTATTAAAATTAATAGTATCATCAATAATACCAATAGCGTTATCGTCATCGTTATCGTAAGTATGATCATTTTCCTTCCTTACTCAGGGTTGCATCACTCTTGCACTCGCAGGCAAGAATAACGACAGGTTTATACCGATAAACAAGAACTTATGGTAAGTGAGAATTTGACTGCGCTACCCAGAAAACGGGTGAAGAATACTCCGAAAAATAATTAAATTAGAGTCCATGCAAATAATAATTACGCCTCCGCGGCTTCGCCTGTTGGAAATGTAACTTAAGGTTCGTTCTTTGTCATCAGTGTTATTCTCTCTTTCCTTAGCTTTTCTGGCTTCTTCCTGGTTTGTAGTTAGTTTTTCGGTGTTGTAGATCTGGACGAACTTATATTCTATACTTTTTATAAGGTGGAAGTAATTGCGCACATCCCGAAAAATACAGTCGAAATGTAGAGAATTTCCCTTTAAACTTTGTTTTCTATTTAGATTCGGTTGCTCAAACAACATTTTTGTTGCTAGGTCTGTTTCGTTTATCTTTGTCACTGGTGGCATGGCATTTCTTCTGCTGACATTTTGCTATGTGACCATTGATGTCTTGAGATGGTGGAATGGCGCGCCTTTTTGCTACCCTGGTGAGTAGGAATTTCCAAGTGAAGCAATGCGGGATACCGTATATCTGACCTTTCCTTGTTTCCCCCCAATCGTGAAAAGTGGTCTTGGGACAAAACCATTTTTTAGTGTATCTGTGAGTGTTTTTTAAGGAGGTGAGGGAGAAGGATTTTACTTGTAAAAGTGTTGTATCCTTTAAAGCCTTTAAGGCTTTATGTCATGTTGATCCTTGTGCCTTTTGGAGTAAAAGATCCGTGTGAATGTTTACTTTTACACGATACCGTGCCATCATAACCGATTCCGGTTTTACAGCGAAAAGGCCTTTTACTATCGACTGAGATGAGAAATTTAGTCTCTTTGAGAGGATCACGCTCTTTCTTTTTCTCCGGATGATTAAAACCGATAATTTTTTTGAAGTGAGCAAGCTTGTTTTGAATGAATCCATGGCTACAAATCGATGCAAGTGTTTGAGAACATCGTATCTTTAATTTAAAGATACAACTGCCGTTTCGTGAACCTGTGGTTGATACATCTGTGAAAGACAAGAAGAGAACTATCAAAACAGAACGCAGAAACTATTATGACCCAACAGAATTGATTTAACACGTATACTAGATTTAGGAATTCCCATTAATTATCGGGCACGATCGGAAAACAGTACTGAAGATTTATCGTGCGGCTAATCACCTTCCTAATTACCCGAAACCTTTCTGATACCGCTAAGGTTACATTTCCTTTATAACTGGTGTGGAAGTCACCATCAACTGGGTCTTGTGAAAGTAATTCTTGTCTTGTGACAACCGTCAAATCATCTCTAATGTGCTTATATTTGGAGCACGGAAACATTCTCTCAGCGCCACTTTACTTTCATTACCTTTTTGTCAACCAAGCGAAACAAAAGAGGTGACGTACAAGGCTGTGATGTCATGGGTGATCTTATTTCTCTTGCTTACGTCGATAAAATTCGACGCAGGAGACTGAGGGTTAGCAGGCAAATTGTCTGGTTAACACCTAACCTTTTCTTTTGAAAAACATTTGGATTATTATTTAATATCTTGCAGGAATGAACTCTATTCTAGTTTACGTGGGAAGTGAAATTCTGGGAAGATACTTCCCATTTTGCTGGACAGTCAGCGGTCACGTGCAACACGCAGACCTACTGGCTATGAACCTGGTCGGCACGGCCGTCTGGCTCATCATTTCATATTACCTTTATTACATTAAGTTTTTTGTCAAAATATAACTGATAAAGCACCTTGTTAGCTTTTAAATTTAGCGCAATGATTGGTTAGTTGAGCTTTTAATTGAGTATCTGAAGCCATTCAGATACTCAGTTACTCACTTAATCCTCTAACTTCCATGATTGACCAAGACAGAATTTCTCCTGGCGATATCCGTACGATGTCAAGCACATAAGTGTGATGAGAATAAAAAGAAATATCATTTAGGGGATTATTAGTTGATTCAGTACCAAATTCTCCGAACTATAATGTATACAAAATTTATACAACAATTTATACAAAATAAAACTGGTAAAGCAGCTTGTTAGCTGCTGTTATTAGTTGATCCAATATTAAATTCTCCGAACTATAATATATACAAAATATATATAATAGTTTCTACAAAATATAACTGGTATTAAAGCAGCTTGTTAGCTATTAAAGATGGCGCAATTATTGGTTAGTTGAGCTTTTAGTTGAGTATCTGAAGCCATCCATAAATAACGCTCACTTAACCCTGTAACTCCCATGAGTGACCAAGACAGAATTTCTTCTGGCAACATCTGTACAATATCAAGCACACAAGTGATGAGAATAAAGAGAGATATCGTGAAGGGGATTATTAGTTGATCCAATACCAAATTCTCCGAACTAACATCATAAGAATTGTATGGCTGACAGTATGAAGAATTATTCATGAGATCATGGGAGCGAAGGGTTAAAGAGATGATAATGACAGAAATCATTACAACTCCAAGAATTTTACGTTTGTAATGGCCAACAAGCGCCAGCTGAAAACGTTTGAGTACAGGTCAAAACGGGGAAACGTATAGCGATGGTGAAACTCGCGGGAAAACTCGACCTCATAAATGCAGTTTTAGGCAAGCGCGGGAAAAAGGTTCGATTTGTTCTTGTTCCCGATTGGTTGAAAAGACAGGCTTGTGCCCTCCGCTTGGTTAGTATGTCTCTTTCGGCTGGTGACTCGTGTAGGTTAAGTCATTAATTTAAATAATTGAAATTATTATCGCAGAAAATTGTCAGTGAGTGAAAAGTTGAACCTACTTCCAATGTCGGCTTGGCCACCTCGCACACTTTTTAAGAGCGGGTTACCCTTTAGGAACTCCACATCAGTCCTATATGGTATTCGCAACGATCAATGTATCGATTGGACGATTAGTCTAGTTCTTAAAGGTGGGGCGGGGGGCGCTAAGTTCCAGTTTTATTATTTCAAAGAGTAATTGTTCCATCATTTTTAAAATTAAGATTATTGTATAGAATTTGGAATACTTGTATCTACATAGACTAAATTCTGTTTTGAGATTAAAACATTTTATAAGTTTAGACGCTAAATAAATCTTTGGTTTTCTTTATTAATTTACTTGTTCTTAACTGGACGCATAAACCCTCTACCCTAAGCTATCTGTATAAGTTTTAAGTCTTATTTATTGCAATCGAAAACTATTCCTCCTTTTTCCTCGTTTTCCGTATTCTTAACTTTGAGTGCGTTCCTTTTATTTGAAAATGTCTCTGTGGGTGGATGGAAAATGCTAACTACGGGGAGGACGCGTCCACCAAGTTGCCGTTAAACGTTCTTTTTTCTTTTTTAATTCAAGTTGAGTTGATAACTCAAAAGAGTTATTTTAGTCCCTACCATTCTACACTACAACAATCTCGTGCTGTTTTGTTTGTATTTCACGCATCATTGACGTCTGGGAAAGTCCAGTCCAGCTTTTAGTTTCTGAATTGGTAATGCAGTAAGCGCGAGAAATAGCCAAGAGGCCTCAATTTCACCAATTTTTATGGAGCATTTGAGTGCTACCCTTGATTATGTAATTTCGTTTCAGCTCTCCTTCGTCAAAAACCCTGAATTTAATGGTCAAATTGCAACAGTTACAGCACTTGGTGACTTTTAGTGCTTTACTTCATGTGCGACCGCATGTCTTTCCTATGGCAAACGTCCAGCTGTTCAGAGCTTGGAAAAAGTGAAGCATTTCATTGCAAATGAAAGTGAAGGAGAGACTTTGCCTCTTTTAATTTTCTTTTGTGGACGTGCTTCGATTGATTTCGATGAACTCGTTATCACAATCAAATACTTAGAGAGGTCTGTGAGCATTAGGCGACGTATAAAAACAAACAAACACCAAATTGTGGCAGAATGTCTACGCTATTTAGGTCTGCGAACTTTAGTTTATCGCGTAACTGAGGTTTACTAAGAGGCACTCTCTACCTTCCCGAGATATATGGATTGATACACAAAGATGTATCAGAATGTTTAGTTGGATAAGGAAATGCAAGAGCTAATTCTCTATCATGATGAGGCTGACGAGTGTTTCCAGGAAGCATTGTTAATTTCTCTTTCAAATAGAGATTTGTGGAGAAAAGCAAGAATGGGTCGAAATTATTTTAAACAATTTGGGACGACTTCTCTTCAAGGGCTTCGAAAAAAGCCCAGCAGTTCGTGGAAGGGGCATTTAGCATCAGATGCGACATTAGTAACCGGTTACGTGTCAGGCGGAGTCTGTACTTCCCTGGTTATCAGTGAGAGGAAGTCCTAAATAAGCTCTGCTGAAGATTACTACTGATGAGCGCTAACAGCAATTCGCCAATATGACTTTCCGGACAATCACCTCTACGTAAGAGAAACACTTGAGGCTCTTCAACGAATGAAATGCATGGCACAATATCAAAGGACAACCACAGACAGTCTGCCAATCTCAAGGAAGGGAAAAGCCGCGAACTAGCCAGAGGAACATCCCAGACAAGTTATTAAGTGCTAAGTATCAGAATAGTAAAAGAGACCAATGCAACATTTAGAGAACAATTTTAAAACAAGAATCATTTTTGGTATTTTTAACTTTAAATGTCTTTAATAGCTTTACTCCACTATTTGTGGACAAATTGTTGTCTAGCCTGCGCATCTAATGATGCTTTAAATTTGTTGTAACTAAAATTGAATCTTCCTACAACTGGAAGTATCTTGGGGCTACAGCAAATTGGCTGTTCTCGCCGGAGCGGTAGGCGTCGTAGAAGGTTCAACTGCCGGCCTCAATCGGAAACATGATAAAAGCCATTAACAATAAATTACAGAAGCAAGAATATTATAGAAACAGCAGAACTCAAACCTACAGCATATCTTTGATATTGTTAATATGAAACAAAAATAATATTATCTATATACTTAAAAGCTTAAAAATGATTCTCCTTGTTAGTAGTTTTTTCTGATTGTCCTTTCTTCCCTTCTCAAGGCAAGTTTCTTTTTTGACAAGTAGGTGTAGCTCCACTCCATTGTCCGTTTCTGCAAGTTATTTCTTTAGAGCCGACAAGTCGAAAATTCTTTTTACAACGGAATCGAACTTTTCGGTTATGTCTGAAATCACTTGCACTCCGTCTGCCATATTTGGGCGTGCCGGGGTTTGGGCATGGGGCTGAAATTCAAAAGCAAAATGAAACGATACGTTTGATGTATGAAGAATACTGACAAAAGAAAAACAGTATAATTTGATTGATAGTATTTACCACATGGTGTTCGTGGATTTTTCATAAACCCTAAATACAAGTACGGGACCGTTATATGAATGAACAGATCTTGATCTATGTCCACAGCCTACACCGCCACTAGTGCACTTCTTGCACCTTAGACAGATTTCTGCTTTATCAGAAACAAGCCGTATGACCTTCCGATACTCGATAGCTTCCACGAAGAATTAACGACCAAATGGGTATGGGAAATGATGAATATAGAGAAAATTCTCTCCCAAACAAATAAACCTAACAAGGCACGGGGAACTCTTCATTCCACTCACAACTGACTTATCTTTGCGTTTCATTTTTTATTTCGTTTTCATTGTGATTACAGAAAACAAATCAAGAATTCTGCTAACCTAAACATTTAGGCGTAGGTCTGCTCCAGGTACCATCTTTCATGCAGTAGATTATATATGCTCCAACAAGTTTGTATTTTCCTTTGCAAGAAAATCGCACAGAGTTAGTGCGGTTGAATCTGTTGCCGTTTACAGGAATTCCGGGATCCGGACAAACAATCACTGAAAAATATCCGAAAGTTGTAACGTAATTAACTAAGCGGAATATTTACTTGGAGAAATTAATAGTTCTTCATAGTTAAGTATTTAAAAACAAGACATTAAAAATGGATGGACACAAAGCCCCATCAATGGGAAAATTCCTTTGGTGGTCGATGAAAGGAGACACTAACAACAATGTACACACCCAACTCAACCAACTCAATCGATATCTTTTAATATTCAGTCGTGAAAGGGAGAATAAAGTCACGGAACTAAATTGATAATGTTCCTATGGTCTCTGACACTGCTATGACCAGGTAGAGTACGACCCAAATTTCTGTTTTCTTTTGTGTCTCTCCAATAACTTCCCCTAGGTGTCAGTAAAGGTGCTCACAGAACCAATTAACCTCAACGTACATCAGAGGTTCAAGTTAAGCTAATTTATGTAACGGACTTACAATCACATGATGGCTGTGTACCGCTCCACTGTCCATTTGAGAGACACGTCCGTGTTGACGGTCCAACCAATTTATATCGCATGCCAACGCAGCGGAATGTCACTTTTCCGTTGAGGGAAGTGGAAGATTCGACAATCCTTCCATTTGGAGGAGCAGTAAGAGGACGACATTTCACCTCTTGAAGAATTTAAAGAATTATTGGATTAAGTGCGAACGAGTTACAGGGTGGTGTTACGAGCGTCTTCTATAACTGAGTCAATCAGTCCTTGAGGAAGTCACTCTGTCAGTTATTCAGTCAGTCCCCATTAAATATCCGTGACATCCCGGCGGCGAAGTAGACTAGCCGCTACATCAGTCGATATCTACAATGAACGAATATTGCCTACGGCGAAAAACGATTCCAGTAAAGGAACCGCTGAGATTCGTGCAATTTATCTAATTTGTACTCCAAACAATTTTTTACTTTCCCCGTTAATTCGAGAGTTAAGTTAGAGGCTCTAAGGAAGTATTGTTTTCTTCTGAAGTCGCAGTAAATTTTTTAGGCGAGGGCGATTTTTTCGTCTTCACTTTAGGTGCCTCGCATCCTCGATAGGTTTCAAGAAATCTAAATACTCTTGTGTTGCGATTTAACGGTATAAGGGGTTAGTTCAATTTCACGGCAGCCAAGAAAAAAAAAAACAAACAAACAATGGAGGCGAACAAACAGGCAAACGTACTTGTGCATCGGGGCAATGTTCCACTCCATGTTCCGTTGGCTTGGCATAAACGAGTCTTGGATCCCACAATTGAATATCCAGGATGACAAGAGTACTCGACTGTGCTATTGTATGTAAACACGTAGCTGCTTATTTTGCCATTTGTAATCGATCCTGGGTTACCACAAGATCTTGCTGTGCGAGAGAGTAAAACGGAAACAGATTTTGTGAATAACTCTTGAATTCATATTACTCCAGACTGTCACTAAAGAAGTTGTGAAACTTGGCAGTGACTTTGACAGCCTTCTGCCCCAACCCTGGCTCAAATTAAATGAAAATCAGATGTCTAAACGATAGGGAAAGGCAACGGGCGCTCATCAATTTTTTTCCCCCATAGGATGAGAAAGAAAACAAACTTTGAAGACGTAATTTAAACGTAATGGGTAAACCTTATACGTAATACCCCATTGCAGACAAGGTTAGTTTGATTTTCTTCATTGCTGCAGCTTTCTTGTATAAATCGAACAGTTTTGCATTTTTCTTTCCTCTGCTGCCATCACTTAACTGTATACCGCTCTCCCACAAATAATTTTTCACTCTCCCACATTGAATTTTAAAAAAGTTTCACTCATTTTTACCACCACGACAGTTGATCCTTCACACCGATGAGAGCGACCTCGCCTTTAGCCTCGTTCTCGCGCCGTAATTTCGTCCCCAGATCACTGAACCGCGAGAACTCGGAAGTGGCCTATTCTACTCGAGATGCTGTTTCTTCATTTAATTGTTTGTCTTGCTACAGTTCAGTGCTCTAAATATACACTTGCTTCACGTAATTGAAAGATTCTAAATTACTTACGTCGACATCTGAGAGTCGCTTTGGTCCATTTTCCATTCTCACATCTTTGAATGGAAAATCCAGACCGCCAGTATCCTGGATTGCACAGATAATACAATCTTGCACCATTAGGAAACACTTCCATCTGAGACTGCGAGGGTCTAAGATATGCATTCGGCGGAAGGGTAGGCTTTCTACATGATTTGGTGTCTGAAAAGGTGTTTTGAATAAATCTCACAGCAGGATTTCTTAACAGTAAAAGAGCATACTCAACAATTATTTTTCGGTCCCCATGCGCTTGTTGTTCCTTCGAAGAGTAAACTCAGTAAAGCTTCGTTCTTGTGCTTCCGGATGACACTCAAAACTCTCGAACCACTCTGCAATATGCTGTCTTAACACTACAATATTGTCACTGTGTTGTCATAAAGGAGGTTGACAGGTTAAACGAGGAATTGGTTAATTTCGCTTCGTGTGCCAATTTTTCATGGCAGATTGTATTTTATATCCAAAACAAATTTGTACTTTTTTATTGGAAACTGAAAAATACATGCGAAAATGAAAATAAACCGTTTTAAATAGAAAAGTCCCTTAACACGGTGATGCTACTTTCGGCAATGTTAGTACCTGGAAGAGGTGTTGCCAGGTCAATAATTCTAAAAGTACCGATGGTCTCTTTTACTTTGGTATTGACATCATGTGTAGTGTAAATTACCTTTACAGTATGGAGCTTTCTTTTCCCACTTTCCATCGATACACTCACGGGATGCTGGGCCCTCTAATGTATAACCTTGATCGCACCAGAACTGAACAAGCGATTGGTGTTGGTGGTTATCGCCAAAGACGAAACCGTTAGCTGGTGGAATCGGAGGAGAGCACGGAGCTGGAAGGAAAGTAATAAACCGAAAAGTGATGTTCGTCCACTAGGATATTTCTAAAGAGTAGTTGCATATCTTTAATCTATTTATCGACATAAGTATATATCACTGCAGTCGACTTGGTTGAAAGCATTTTATTTTTTTTTCTTTTCGCATTATCTAAGCCTGATGGTGTTAATAGAACCCGGGGATATTTTGTGTCAATATCAGCCATGTTTTAGCGAGAACCGAAGCAACCGTAACCAACGCACTTTTTCAACTTTACTTTACCTCTACAGATGGGTGAAGTTCCATTCCATCGCCCATTAACACAAGTGATGACAGAAGAGCCATCTAAAAAGTACTGATCGTCACATGTGAATGTGACGCTGTCTCCAGCATATTTACTTCCGATGTAAGAGCCATGTTTAATGTTGGTCGGGGCTCGACATGTCGCTGGGAACAGAAAAGTGAGCATTTAGTTAGTTCTCTAACCCTTCAAGGAACTTCAGTGTACTTTGAAGGAATTCGTGCATTTTAACTAACCTACTCTGTGAAAGCACAGAGGGAGGGGTGCATATGACTCCCCTCGCTGTACCGTGACAATGTTTAATGACGATTCAAACAACCACAACGAAGA
Source organism: Pocillopora damicornis (assembly GCF_964200805.1). Classification (NCBI taxonomy): domain Eukaryota; kingdom Metazoa; phylum Cnidaria; class Anthozoa; order Scleractinia; family Pocilloporidae; genus Pocillopora; species Pocillopora damicornis. Next base: position 17,879,330 of record NC_142673.1, on the reverse strand, counting down.
CAAAAACCTGAGATACACCCGCTGCTAAAGGCCAATGAGATAGTAGTGTAGGATTCTCCACAGGAAACACTCGCTTATTCTGTTTTAGGAAGCGCAGAAAGCACAAACCGAGAAGGTTATAAGAGTTCAAAAAAGAACACGATTAACAGACAAGCTGAAATTTATCTCCATTTTTTTTTTGTTTTTTTCCTATTTCATTGTTAACTCGCTTCCAGAAAAGACACAGTCATTGTTTCTTCTATGTTGACTTTAACCTCGGTTAAAAGCTACCTCTACATGTGGGGACATTGCCACTCCATGTCCCATCACGGCATGTGATTCTGTTCACTCCTGTCAGTTTAAACGTAGGTTGGCAAATAAAAGACATGGTCCTTCCGTGACGGTAATCTCCCCCAATTTTGCGACCATTCCGTGGTTTACCAGGATCAGTGCAGGATTCTACCATGGAAAAATAAACGTCAGTGATGGCGAGATAGTAAATCGGTACGTCAATCATGAGGGATCCCACGGCAAAAAAAAATAATGGAGTGGAGTAGGGGTGTCGGGCGGGTAGGTCAATCATGAGGGATCCCACGGCAAAAAAAAATAATGGAGTGGAGTAGGGGTGTCGGGCGGGTAGGTCAATCATGAGGGATCCCACGGCAAAAAAAAATAATGGAGTGGAGTAGGGGTGTCGGGCGAGTAACGATGCTCACGTAATCTCAATTTAACTGTGTACTTTTCAATTTTGTTTCTTAAGCAAGGATGAGACATTTTTTTACCCACTGTGCTCTGCAAAAAAATTTTGAAAAGACTCAGTTGAAGAGGGTTATTTTCAGCGCATTTTTCTTCATTGCGTCTCGGTAAATAAGTGTCTTTTATTGCAAAGGTCATTTCCCCAGTGATTGAAATTTTCAAATTGAAATTCTTAAGTCGATACATCTACTCGAAATGACAGCCACTTACTTTTACACTGTGGTAAAGATGAACTCCATACTCTTTTATGACACCTTATGACCTTCCTACCAATCAAAGTGTAGCCACGATTACATGAAAAACTGACTGTCTCTCCCTGTTCAAAATTGTCGCCTGTCCTGGAACCATTCAGTGGAACTCCTGGATCTTTGCAGCTGGCTAGAAACGAAGAACGTAACGACCCATTTAAAGTTTTAACCTCAAAAGTAGGTAAGTAGATAAGAACATATCTATGGTAACAGCACTTTAAGCGAGACGAAAGTAAAACAGTAAAACCTGTAAAATTGCTTCAGACTGCTTGATAAGTTGCCATATTCATTTGTGATTTCGGATCCAACACATAAAGTATGTGGAACTAACTTTTAAGTCATTCTGTTCATCACTTACAACTACACTATTTTCAATTGTTATTATCCTTGATTACCTGAACATACGGGAATTCTGCCACTCCATGTTCCATCATGACAGGTTAAAGTCTCGCTACCGAGAAGCTTAAAATCAGTTTGACACGTAAAAGTTACATTCCTTCCGTGACGGAAATCACTGCCTTTTCTCTGGCCGTTTTTCGGTGTACCTGGATTATCGCATGTCTCTGAAGGAAAAAGATATAAGCATACAAATTCCATGTGAGATTTGTGTGTCAAAATACCTTTAGAAAAAAAGCCTCTTACCTTTACACTGCGGTAAAGATGAACTCCAAACTCCATTCTGACATCTTATTGATTTACTACCGATCAATGTGTAGCCACTTTTACACCCAAAATTGACTGTTTGTCCATGTTGGAAGTTGTCGCTTGGCCTTACACCATGACGTGGAACTCCAGGATTTTTGCAGCTCGCTAAAAGAAAAAACAAAGGAAACAACATCATAGGGCTAAGGACTGTTCATACCTTTCACAACCTTCAAGCCCTTCCACAAACTTAACCCTTCACAGTTAAGTAACGACCTCCCTGAGATTTTCAAAATGCCTTCTTCTTCACATCAGCAAACAAAAAGTGACTAATGACAGGTATAGCACATTTCGTTTGCCTGTTAGTGCTCAAAAGCTCAGCTCGTTTTACGGTTTAATTGGAATATTCTTATTAATCAAAAGAAGCTCTTAAGCTTAGGTCTTCTCAGTTAAACTCAGTGAAATAAAGATATCACCATGGTAAAGCATGAAAAGCAGGCCAAAAGAAATTAAGTGAGTAACATCGACATATATGTCATTTACCGACTTGCAAATTTTCGACTGAATACTACAGAGATTTCTGGTCACACAAGGAGTATGCCCAGTTGTCTTGTGGCTTACCCATACACACTGGAACTCTGCCACTCCATGTTCCATCACGGCAGGTAATAGCTCTGCTGCCAGCAAGCGTAAAATTAGGTTGACATGTAAAAGTTACTGTCTTTGTGTGGTGGAAATCATTGCCTCTTCTTTGGCCGTTGTCTGGCCTACCTGGATCATTGCAGCTCACTAAGGAAGTAAAGATTAGTAGACAGTAAACTGGCCTTCATGTTACAAAATATTGGGGGTTTTTGTTAGACAGCTTGCCGTTGTTTACTCTGTATCAACTAAAGAAATCGGACTGGAAGGTCACTCAGCATACCTCCAAGGTGACCAAGATTTCGAACTATATAGTCGATAATCCAATACAACTGCTAGTTATCATAGCCACTTACTTTTACACTGCGGTAAAGATGAACTCCATACTCCTTTCTGACACCTTATTGCCTTCCTACCAATCAACGTGTAGCCACGATCACATGAAAAGCTGACAGCTTGTCCGTGTTGAAAGTTGTCGCCTGTCCTGGAACCATTCAATGGAACTCCTGGATCGTTGCAGCTGGCTAGAGAAGGAAAAATGAAACTTGGAAGTAAGGATCTTCGAAAGAACCGATTAAATGTCGCGGTCGCATGCAAGTTTCTAAACAAACCGATTGGACGCCGGAACAAACCATAAGAGTTTATTTTTGCCGACGTAACGTGGTCTACCTGGTCGAATCATGTTAATTTTTATATATTACTTTTGGTAGGTTACCAATGGTGTTATTTATGATAAGATTTGGGACTGATGTCTTCAAACTGCTGAGAGAACACTCTATGAACCTTGGTTCGTGCTCAATAGGTATAGATTATCTAGTTTTTTCGAGTGTAATTTAGAATAGAAAGACGCGCGTAAATTTTTCATGCAATTGAACTGTCGCTGCGCAATTTCGTGCAACTCCTGAATTTTTGCAGCTGGCTCATTAAAAAAAGCAACACCGTAAAGCTCTTACAGCAAGGACTATTGTGTCGCGTAGTTACCTGTTACTGCGAAATTTGTCTGTTTTAATTTCATCCTTTTTTTTTGATAAGACTGTTTAATTTTTACTTGAAGTTACGTGTTTTAGTCACAGGAAAGTAGCAACCCTCCGTAAGAAGCGATATTTGGGAAAAAGGGTAGCGAAGGTTGTTCCTTTCTAGAGATCGCGCGGAGGGAGGGGCTGAGGGGGGAGGCTTCCCCCCACCAACCCCCTTCCCTATACTTTTTTAAAAATAACTTCTCCTGCTAAGCATACCCTATCCCCTTGTTGGCCAAAGCTTATGAGTTCTTCTCTAGCTACCCCACTCAAAAATTTGCTGAACGGGTCCTGCTGTCATGAAACAGGTTAGAAATGTGTTTTACGCTGAATTACGTTAAACTGAAATTTGTTCACCCCGATTATATCAAGTTTATACGAATTTTGTGATTTCGGATCGCGCAAGGTATGTGGAAGATTCTGACCAAAGACATCATTTCAAGTGCTATTATCCTCGCTTACCCATACATATAGGAACTCTGCCACTCCATGTTCCATCACGACAAGTAATACTACTGCTTCCGACAAGCTTAAAATCAGTTTGGCATGTAAAAGTTACTTTACTTTCATGAACGAAATCACTGCCGTTTCTTTGACCATTTTGTGGTGTGCCTGGATCATTGCAGTTCTCTGATGAAGAAAATAGGAGGAGTAAGGTTTCCATAGCCTCTCAGCCACGGGTTGAATAATTTCGGCAAAGTTAAACAGCAATATGGGACATATAGCATTCTGTAAAACTCACAAATACACACTTTTCAGCCGGCTTGGCAGCATTGAGCCGATACTACGCATGATTGCAAATAGTAATAAGGATATCAATAATCACATAATCTTACGGAACCTCAAAATATGCTAAGCTATCTTTATGTTGATGTGCGACTTCCGAAAATAGTCCACCACAAATTCTCACACCGCCAAATATGTTGAGAAGGCTGCGGGCAACTCAGGACGCCATCTTGAGAACTTCTTAAGATTTTTAAACGCGGTATACGGTATAAGGTTGAATACACCCTACTTCTGGAGTATAACAAGCAATCAAGTTATCTTTCCTTACTCAAACAAGTCTTGCCATTTCCAGCTGAGCCTGCGTTACATCTGCACGTAAAAGAACCAATGGTGTTTGAGCACTCAGCGTTGGAGTGACAGCGGGATACCCCCTCTGAACACTCGTCGATATCTAGCGTGAGAATCACACAGAAGAGTTATGGCATCTTATTTATGTTTCAAGAGTCCGTCCCCTTTAGTTTGGTTTTCTCAAAAGACAGAGTCATTGTCCTAATCATGAGTGCGAAACGCTCCAATTTAATAGTTAGAGTTTCAATTGGGAAGCACAACTTCTGATCTGAAAACGTCCTGTCTTTCCGAATACGAAACTGGCGAAAATGCAAAAATTTTTTTCGCAAAAAGAGTTTCTTCTTTTCTGATTAAAGTTACGACCTCGTCACTTATGACGACAGCTAGATTGTAGGATGAATTAATTCATAGTTTAAAAACACAGCAGAGCTACTGTGCTAATGATCTATGAAACCTGGAAACTAACAAATTACAACGCAATAGAGAGAGTAAATGAATCCGACTGCTTTATCACTTATCCGCGAGAGGAAACTGATAGTATTCTAGCTGATTTGTAAGTTAATTTGTATGGATGTAGACTCGTAAGGAATTGACTTTGATTACTTTGAGCTTGCAAACATACTTCAACTCGATATTAACGACATTTGATGATCCATTGTCGTTGGATTGTAAGCACTTTACAGGCTAAGATCACGAAACCAATCACTTTAAATTTGTTCATTAAACTAGCTATATTGTATTATGTGCTCCTTTGGACGACGATTACATTTGAGTCGATCAAAAAAACGTAACCGAACTATACCTGTACATAAGGGAGCCGTCGAGCTCCAGTTTCCATCGAGACACCTGATGTTTGATGATCCTATCAATTTAAAACCTGAATCGCACGAAAACTTCGCTCGTTCTCCGTGACGGTAACCAGGCTTTAGATCAATAGCTCGGCCATTTATAGGAGCAACAGGGTCTGAACACGAGGCTTGAAATGAACAAACAAAATACGAATTTATTAACAGTGACTCGACTGGACTTTCAGACTGAGTAATGAGTCAAAAGGATCATACAATAACGCATGAGATCAACTGATATGACAGACGTTCGAATCTTTTTATGTTTACCAAATAGATTTCTAACTTAAGTGTATAGTGACACTCAATTAATGTAACGCGAAGCCCTCTCTATCGTTTGCTAGTTTTAAAAGCATTTCAATAAAAAAATTTACATGGTAAGGTACAATTTCGAAAAGGCAGAGTGACCATTAGTTGGTCAGTCGACTTGTGCCAATCAAAATAAGGGCGCACCGTTGTACCATACTGTCTATGAGACATAATAGACTCGACTATATCATATTGAATGTTGGGAAAAACAATTGAGCTTGGGTTGGAGGCAAAATAATCTTGGTGTTGCTAAACGCCTCTTAAAAAACTTACCTTTACACTTGGGTGTTGGCTTATTCCATTTTCCAGCAACGCACCCCAGAATCGGCGCGCCAATCAGTGTGTGACCCGGTTGGCAACTGAATGCCACAGCCTGACCATCAAGGAAGGTATTCCCTATTCTGTTTCCATGAACAGGCTTACCAGGATCGACGCAAACAGCTATAATTCAGAATGACGATGTGAATACCGGAATATCTTGTCTCAATGATTTGACTGATACTGATCATTGATTTGAGAGTGTGAATTCTAAACTGTGTTGAGTTTATTTGATTCGATGTTTAATAGATATTATTATTATATCAGCAACCGAAATGAAATCGAAGGGTCTGAGCCTAAAATCGTTCAATAAATCTGGCAAGTTCGGCGGCAAATTGTACTTTGGTTCTTGGTTAATATTTGGCTCCAAGAAGGGTAAGAATAAGGCCTTGCGCAAGGAGTCGCAAATAACAGTAACCGTTTTATGATTGGCGTGATTTTTGTGGTCGGAAGGAGGGGGCTAAAATGGTTTTCTGAGTTTTCTTTTTTCACGAAACCTTCGCTTCTTTAACTGGGAATAGTCTCGACTTTAAATAAAGTTACATTGTATGGCATTCATCTTGAGGATAAAACAACTTGCACCGTTAGATTTCGCACTTAAGGCGAAACAAAGCAGCACTCCTTTTATCACAGGTTTTCCAAAGGCATAAAAGTTAAACGGTAATCATAAATTGAGTTCGTAACAATTCACCTTTGCATTGAGGCATGGATGCACTCCACTTTCCATTGATACACACCGCGTTCGAAGTCCCCGTCAGTTGAAATCCCGGGAGACATGTGAAGGATATTCGCTTGTTGTGATCAAAGTCGTTACCATGTCTGACTCCATTGTTGGGAGAGCCTGGGTCCTTACATGATGCTTAGGACATAAAAAAGACATATATGATACTGAAAAGCCAGTGATTCTACAGCCAGGTGAACAGTGGACTGATTTTATGCCAAGTATTATTAAATCTCTCAAGACTTCGGCATTGGACAATTTACTCCTTTCCGAATAGAAGTTTCAAAGACTGCTTAAACGTACGAAATAGAAAAATACTAAAACATATTTGGTTATCTCTGATAATTTCCCAAAGGCTTTAAAATTACCGGAAATTTGAAATCTCTCAGGCGAATTACGTTTCTCCTTTTGTACAATCATAGTTCCAGCGAACTTTCTCAGCATGTTCGTGACGCCGTCGCAAAATTGAGGATCGATTTTATGCGTGAGACTTAGAAATGATGACAAAATTTATTTTCATAGATTACCTTTGCAAACAGGGACAACAGAACTCCATTTTCCGTCGTGACAAGTCATGGACTGGCTTCCTATCAAGTTGAAATCCTTTAAACACACGAATGTCACCAGGCCACCGTGACCAAAATTAGAACCGATTCTTCTGCCATGACTCGGTACACCAGGATCAGGACAGGATGCTGCAATTGACATTTACGCCTGAAAACGCTTTTCCTTTTTACATAAACGGCGTAAGTTTTCCAAATCATTTTCTTAAGTGAAGAAAGTTGAAACTGTTCCCGTATGACGTTAAACGAAAACGATATCTGGATCCGTGTGGAATGTAAAATGATTGCGGGATTTTATGGTGTACATGGCTGTTAGCAAAAGTCTCGCTATCTTTAGAGAGCAGCACGGCAGAATTCACATAGAAGAAAACGTTTCCTTCAACTAAAAGAAAAAATTTTCTATAGAGCAGTGCATAAATTGAAGAGATCCCCAGGAAGTCGTGAGTTTCTTTTTCATACCGAGCAAAAGGGGAAAAGTTTCCTAACCAGGTGGCTAAGAGAACAACCTTCGTTTTCTCAAGTAGCGTCATTCCTGATGTTATCTTGCTGCTTACCTTTACAAGTTGGCTTTGTTGTATTCCAGTGTCCAGCTATGCAAAACGAGGTAGGTGAGCCTACCAAGTTAAAGTTTTCATTACATCTGTAAGCCACCATCTGGCTATCTCCAAAATCGTCTCCGATCCTGATTCCATTTTCTGGCACTCCAGGATCTCTACAAACAGCTTCAAAAGAGAGTCATTACGTTACCCTAGAAGGAGCGTTTCAGAACTGCACTTCCATTTGTCGCCGTAAAGCAAGGTTGACCTCCACAAACGATTGTTACGTCTGATGTTATTTAAGTTAGGATATCCCCGAGCTAGCAACCAGTATACGATCACCTATTGGCCCTAAAATACATGGATTATCACAACCATAATTCATGACCCGACATGGTCGTTACTGCGAAGATCGCTCTCATATCAAGTGATGGTGTTATTCCTAAGATTCCAAAGATCTGTATCGATTCTCACTTGTAACTGCTAGACATCGTCATTTGCTAGATAATGTATTCATATTGCCAAGATTAGTTATATTTTGGTCACATCTGCGTCAAAGCCTTAGAGGGCCTTTAACTGTTATGGTGTTATCGTAACTTCATTAAAGAAGGACGTGTAAAGTTTTTGAGTTTCATACCTCTACACGTGGGAATTTCGTTGCTCCACGTGCCCTCATTACAAAAGATCAGTTGACTTCCTACCAGCCAAAATCCTGGTTTGCACTTGAACTGTAAGTGCTTGCCGTGTTCAAAACTCCCATCAACCCTTTCACCATTCACAGGTATACCGGGGTCTGGGCAAGAAGCTGTAAACAAAACAAAACCAAAGGTTATTAAACTTGAGAGCGCATAAACACACAACATGCTACTTGGAAACGTAGTTCTTTTTAAACAATCACTTTAAAGTCACTTTTAAGATACAGTAACGGAAAGCTAAGCTGTTTAACACTGAATAAAAAATGCAGGTTGCTGACGGTCACGAGAAACATTTCAAGCTTCCTAGATGAAGGCAATGTCAGCATGCGATATTGTCTTGCATATCTACCTGAACTTGTCTCCATCAATCCCCTCTCCCTCCCTCCCAATCCAATTTTTGTCTTCAAATGTTTTGAGCTACATTAATGCCTAAGAATGTCACCCTTAGGCAAAAGTTGTTCAACCGAAAAAGTTTTCCTCGCCTGAATTCAACACTTGCTGAGCGCAATTTAAACCATCTGATGAAAAGGTCTCGTAGGATAATGAACAATAGCGCCATTGACTTAAAACGAATACAACCATGACAATAGGCAAAGTTTGATATGCCTTTCTTAGCATTAGGAATTTTCGAGTCATGATGCTATTCCTGGAGGGGTATCATAAGTCCATCGCCAATGTCCAATGACTTTCCTTGTCACGTTGCCTGACTGTTCCTGGTATCCTTTGATTCTCTTTGGTGGAAGGTGCTACACAAGAGGATTCCAGTAACTTTTTAAAGGCTCTCAACAAGGTGATGGAAAATTAACGTTAGCAAACTTTCTTGAGCGTATTTAGAGTAATTCAACATGAGGTATGAGATAAAGAGATGATAAAGCATTTTCTAACCTTTGCATTCTGGCAAAGCCACGCTCCACCTTCCACCCAAACAACGACTGATCGATGAACCAGAGAGGCTAAAGTTTTCGTCGCAAGTAAACTCTACTGTGTCGCCATCGACGAATGACTTTCCTTTTCTCTTTCCATTCACTGGGACTCCAGGATCTTTACAGGTAGCTTTTTACACGTTTAGTTATGAAAAACAGACAAAAAAAAAACGAATAGCAACATGAAAATTTGAAGATTCAAGACGAGCACCAAAAGCTCCATACAAATTATTTTCAATTTCCTTTTGAATTGATAGCATTTCGATCGTTAGGAAGAGAGTTTTTTTTTAACTCTAGTAATCTCATAAAGTACCAATACTACATCGATCCCGCGCTCACAAGTGTACTTGCAAATATTAAAGCCATAAAAGAATTACGAATAGACTTTGCTTCAACCGGCGCCCTTAAATCGCCGAGGTACGAATCCCGGTACGAATGGAGAGAGAGGAAAAGTAATCAACAAGAAGTCAAAATATTATCTGTTCCGTTTACATCATCTTTGTTACTTAAGTGCTGCGGGAAACGAAAAATGCTATTCAAAAGGCATTACTTTCTCTGAATAATCCTATGGAATAAATGGGATAGGACGGAAGCATTCTAAATTCCAGCGCAAAGAGGGCCAGTCAAGGAAAATCATGAACCCACATCACAGAGTAACACAACTTACCTTTGCATTGAGGAAGGGTATGACTCCATGTACCCTTATGACAAACAGATATTGCGCTTCCCACTAGCATGAAACCTTCCGTGCAGGTGAAGTTTACCTGTTTACCATGACCAAAATCGCTCCCATTCCGCTTTCCGTTGGATGGATGTCCGAGGTTTTTGCAGTCGGCTGGAACAATAGAAAATACCCCCTATAAATCTAATTATTGTATGGGCGTGAGTGGTTTACCGAAAACTTAAACACTCGTGGAACCAATACGACCACTACATCCGGGAACCGTATGTAGGGAATCCAATTCCCGCCTTTCCAGAGGTCGGAGGATTTTGGTTGTGTCACGATAAAATTATCCTGATCCCCCTATGAGGCTTTGCAATATTCCTATAATCCCCCCATCGACAGTTAATCCGCGGTCAATTTTCCATAGTTCCTCCTTTAAACTCTGTTAGTGACACATGAACCCCCCTCTAATCCCCCTAAAAGCCTTGTGATCTTCTCCAAAATTCCCCTCCCCCTAAGTGACTGGCCCCCTAAATCCATGAACTTCTTTACGGCGGCCCTTCGCTGAAACCCTAAGTTTAAAAAATAGTAGTCAATCTTTTAACAAGATTTTGCAAAAACAATGGCGACATGTAGAGCAATAAACAAGAATACGTCATGCTTTCCAGTCAACAAATAAAAGAGGAAACTAATTCTTGAAGGTCTGTATATCTCAGTCAAAAGTTTAGCTATGTAGCGGTTAAGACTTCGAAAGATTTTACAGAGACAACATTAATAAGACTTTTAAGCCTCCGAATATGATACATATCCATACTCATCCAAGACAGTACCTGGCAATTACACCTATAAATTATTTGACTTGAAGATAAAATGCCGTTGAGGCGATCTTCAAATGATACCTGGTGCAGAACATCCATACAGCTCTAATCTTAGGCAGCAGGGTTTAGGATCGGTGCTATCCAACGTCACTGGATCCTTGGGATAGATTCTAATCGACTGTGTTCTGATTGAAGGATCTAAGGTGTTCGGCTTCAAGCCATTAATATTTTTGTTGCCTTCAAATTCCTGAAATTTTGACAGAAATTGAGCTCATCAACTAGCTTAATTGCATCATGCCAATTTAGGTAACTTCATAATATTACAATTTGCCTTGATGCCTTTGAATCCAAACTTGATTGACTAGTATACATTGTGTGCTTGTCCTCTGCGGCTAAAGCTTTGGATCTCTCGTGACAAATTAACTAAACATTTTCCTAACTTGAAGAATAGCAGTTTTTTTTAAGCTGAGGAGTAACACTGACTCATTTACTTCCAAAAGATTTAATCAATTACTTCCAGTTTTCTCCCGGAAATTCCAAAAAGAGCAAAAAATAATACGAGTTATTTTGAGCTGGAGCAAAAGCATTAAAAGAGATAACAATTCAGGCACCTCATCGTAGTGTTTCCAAGTTCCTTTTTCTAAATACTTGACTTCATATTTTGTTACCCACGCCCAATCAGAAAAGCTTCCTTGAGTTGTTATGCCAGTTATTGACTTTGGCTCGACCAGATTGATTTGTATGTGTGGCTCTTTGTCCGTTGGCGCAGAGCACCAGGCCTTTTTTCCGTCCAAACGTGCAAACTGTGGGGAGTTATCTGCACTTTTTGAAGACGATGCTGCAATACTCTCGTCTGGTATTCCTTTACTTTTCATTCCAAGGTCATCGCGGCAGCTTTTTGCTAAAGTGTCGATAAATTAAAACATGTGATATTGTGATTTTTAACCGCGGTACATCCGCCTCTTACACTTCTCCAATCATAGCCGCCACTGGTCAGGACTTTTTATATCTCTGGGCACACACAGTTGTCGCAAGAGAAATTAGAAACATGAAAATGGTGCAGCAGCAGAATATATTGTGGGAGATGCGAAAGTGATAAATTAGGCCCCAAGGTTTTCATGAAGCCTTCATTCAAAAAATTAAAATCTCAACATCTCTCAAAAAAGGAAACAACTGGTTTTGACGTAAAGGTAACTCGATTTAAGAATTAAGTCTGGTTAAGATGTAAAATTAATCACTACGTGCCTCGCAAATTTCGACAGAATTGGATTATCCACAGGCGGAAATATTCACAATACATTCAGAACTCAGCTCATCACTAAAATGCTGAAACAGCGACTCATTCACGATTGGATTTCTCATGTGATAAGATGCTAATTCGGCCGTTCAAAGTTTTCCTTGATAGGCTTCCGCAGATCTCCAAAAATCCTTTCCCTGGGAGTACTCATACACTCGACACAAGATAGGTTTTTCATAAGAAGAGCAAGAAGAAGAACAAGAGCAAGTGTGCCTAAAGGTTAAAGTGAGCAGCATTTGTAAATTTACAGAGCACCGACAGTTGCAAGTAGCGCTAACAATTCTTGCTTTTGATGGTTCGGAACAACAGTTCTTCCCAGCTAGTAAAGAGGGTACATTTCGAAATCATCAAACCCTTCTAACTAACCCTTCTGATTTTCAACTGAAGACCGAAATAATGACATTATTACACCGATTTCATAAGATTTAATTTTCACATGACGTCAGTTAAATAACAACAGCGTGACATTTTTGGCAAGTATCCCCTTACTTAGGCTAAGGGAAGTCTAGAAAATTTCTCTTCAGCTTAGCTTCAGTCACACTTAATTTCATTTGATTATTATATCTGTCTTCTTTCCAGTTTTCCCTCTTTTTCAAGTCCCTTTAGAGTTCTACAAATCTTTATCAGAAAAGGATACGTCCATCGATTTAAGTTCTCTACGAAATGTTAAAATCATGCTCTCCTTAACTAAAAAGCTAAACATGTGTCCATGCACGCTATTTATACGCAAGTATCGATAAACAGCCATTGAACGGTTTAGACACGTCAGAATATACCGCATCATAAGACTCAATGTATTAAAAGGAATCACAGAAGCAGTTAAAATATGGAGAGAGAAGTCCACCGATCGGCTTGCATTTATCAGATGCTGCGTTGAACAGCAGAAACATGTCTTCTTACCTTCTTGTGTTGTGTAACGGCAGAAAACAAATACCCACAACAGCAGTTGGTAGAGTACTCGCATGATTCCTTTTCCAATCGAAATCTTTCAAAAATATTGCAAATTGTAGCTATATTGCGCCAAGATCGGAACTCTGTAATTTCAGGACGTCGACACTAAATTGCTGCTGAGTCTATTTTGACGTCTCACTTTAAGGCGTCACGTTTCAGCTGACGTGATGACAACAACATCCATTTGGAATTGGAACTTATTTTCCGGTCTCTTGCAATCAAATACACCACGCGCTGACTCGTTGCATACTTTTGTGGAGACATCACCCGATGATAGATAAAACGAATTTAGCCAATGGCTTCAATTTCTTTTAGAAATTTTCTAAAGAGACCCAAAAAGAAAGTGGACCAGCGTACTGTGACTTTTCAAACCTTTCATTTTCCTTTTCGGCCTTGTCACCATTGATAAAGGTGAGGCCACATTTTCAAGTTTTTCATTTGCAGTCCTTATCGATTATCGACCATGCCTATCTTCCATTTTTAAGACTTGATAAGATAAATCCCAGTTTGCTGATTGGAACTGAAAAATCTTTATGAAAGGTACAACCCAAACTATGGTTCTTTCTTTCCGTTCTTTTAAGCTTGACTTTTGAAGAAACGAACTTTAAGCGCCTCCGATTTTCCGTTGGTCATAAAAAACGCTATAATGGTTTCGCTTCTGTTGATTTTGTCTTTGACGCACACTTTATTCAATCGATATGACGCCCATGTAAAAGTGTTGGCCTATATAAAGTAGTTGGAAGTATTTCGAAAACTAGAAGCCAAAATACCAGAAAAACAATAAAAACAGAGAAATAAATCCCTCATTCAGTGGTTTGACTTTAAAGACAAGCAGACATTTCGCTTCACCTCCGCACGTATTGTATGTTAAACCGTCGAATAAGGTGTATTTATTTCTGCGGTTCGAGTTCAACTGAACAAGTGTTCCACAAAGGGCGATGCTCTTCTAGCATAGAAGTTGGTGTAACGACTGTGAATCTAATCTGTTTGAACAGCAAAGCAATTGCGGTTCAAGGGAATGGCTACAATTTTCTTGGTGCGTGTAACGAAGTGTATCTTCACGTGGGGGCTCCGATCCGAACAAAGACTATTCCATAACTGCAGATACTAACAAACGGCCTACATCTAAAAACTAGGATTACTTCGAGTCATCGACACAAATGAGAATGTGAATCAACTGCGTTGCGACCCGTTTCTCGAATCAGTCCAGGTAACTTGACGCGCCTAAAGCCATTTTTTTTTTTTAAATCAAAATTTAAAATTAGAGAGGAGGGTTTTGGCACCTCAACCAGCTCATTTTCTTTCGTTACCTAAGACCTTTATTGTGGAATTTTGAAACCTTTTGAAGTCTCTATCTTAAAGGAAAACAGAACAGCTTTACAGGCCCGTTAAGTTACCTGAACCCACAAGCCCCTTGTGTTCTTAAAATATTATTGACGAAATGAGGTTTCATATGCACACATAAATACAAGCAATCAAGCTGTTAAAAGAGATATATTAATACCATTTATTGGTAAAAAAAAATTGAGATATAGATACGGAGGAAAGATAGCAATTGGGGTTGAATGTCAGGTTCACTTGTTCTTTCTTAACCTGTTTACTTCTAGGATCAAGATGATTGTTTTTACCTTCTACCATTGTAATTTTTAGCACTGATAATTTGTTGCTTAATCAAATTACACCTTATGATTGATGATTTGCATTCTTTCCATCACAGTCCTGCTTGAAAATGATATGTTGAAGAGAAACTAGGTTGGTCATGTCTTGGAATGAAAGGGTTAATGAATGTGTACAACAATAAACTTGAATTTAGGAATTACCAAAGTGAGATTTTCAGTTATATTCTGGGCCACGTCGTATAACTCATGGGGAACTCGGTGCTTAAGTGCAAATATAATTAGAGATTTCAAAAACAGACACAGGGTGTCAACTATTTGCTAGTCTCAACCCTCTTTCTCGGTCTATCTGGCATTTCGTCTTGAGAATCTGTTCCACTGGCTTAATCTGAAACAAGGAGACAAAAGGAAAAACAAACTTTTAATCCTTCCCTTGAAACGTTTCCCATTAAATCTGTTCGAGGGGGAAAAATGAAAAAGGAATCGAATAAAGGACAAATCATGAGGGTAAATTCGTAGCATAGAAGGCGACTAACAAGGAAAAGTGAGTAGTAATATTGTGTTGTCGAAGGCGATGAACATCTTTCAGGTGTGAAAGTATCAGGGCGCCTCGGCTTTAGGTCTCAATTAGTGGCGAGTAAGATGTGACAAATAAAAAAAAGACCTCCAATAACAGTTTCTAGTCTATTTTTCAGTTGCAAAATATGGGCTTTTCCGTTAACATTGCCCCGTCTTATGTTTCCATCTTCTTTATCACATCGCATTCGCAGGTTGCTAAATTTACACAGGTTCAGAACAATTTCGTTCCCAGAGCTGCTCGTTTTCACTAATGGGTACGCTCGTTTCTCCAATCTCATGACCGAAAGAAACGAGGACTCTGGAAGCGAGGATAAGCTCAGAACCTTTGGTCAAGTCTCTTTACCTTCCCGCGTTCCCATACTTGTTTCCAAGAATGCCTCGAATTCTCTTTTTCCTGTGATGGAACCCACCTTTTTTTTTCCTTCTTCAATAGCTCCTAAACAAGATTCAGAACGGATTGTAACAAAATGTATGAGCAGCGAAAGTAGATCATAGAAATGCATGAAAACCATTTTCGTCATCTTTACCTTTCGCCTTCTCGCCTAATTCTTCAACTTTAGCTTTCGCTTTATTCGCTGTTTCCTTCGCCTTGTTAGATGCTGAGCTTAAGCTGCTTTTTGCTTTATCCAAAATACCACGAGCTGTCAACAAAGTGTCGACGAATTTTCTTTTTCCTGTGATGGAACCCACCTTTTTTTTTTCCTTCTTCAATAGCTCCTAAACAAGATTCAGAACGGATTGTAACAAAATGTACGAGCAGCGGAAGTAGAGCTCAAAAATGCATGAAAACTATGTACGTCATCTTTACCTTTCGCTTTCTTGCCTAACTCTTCAACTTTGGCTTTCGCTTTATTCGCCGTTTCCTTCGCCTTGTTAGATGCCGAGCTTATGCTGCTTGTTGCTTTATCCAAAATACCACGAACTGTCAACGAAAAGTTAGGAGCTGTCTGTTCAACTTTGTTCTTTGTGGGTCTCATCCTATGAATTATAGTGCGAGCTATTACCATGCCATCCTGAGTATCGGCTCCAGTGGATTCATCTGAAACATTCACGGCAAAAGGTAAAATTAACTTTTAATCTTCACCACAATTGAATGCTGCCTTTTACTTCATTCAAAAGAAGAGAAGGAAGGCTGGGATTGGTGGAAGAAACATGAGGTTAAACTATAAGCTTTTTTATGTAGAAGGAATACATTTGATTTTTTTCAGAAGTTATATAAGACAAACAAATAGGTGCAATTCCTTTAGAGAATCTCGAATAGCTTCCGCTGTGGAATATTGGTCAAACAGAATTGTTTAGGGGTGATTGGTTTCAATTTTAACCAAGTGAAAATCTTTTCATCTCGTTTTCATCAATTTACAAGAAGTCATGGAGGCATCAAGAAGCAGTTATATTACAATGCAAACTAAGCGAAATGCTTAATCGCGCTAAACAAAGCCCTTCGCATTTTATGCATCGGTGATCTTCCCTGAATGTCATATTTCTACATCTACACAAGAACACTGTCAAAGTGAAGGGGTGGAATTAGGAGGACTGTCGATGTTGCCTGTTTTTTTGCCACCGTCAAGAACTTTTTCCCTCTCCTTAAGTTTAACCATACAGTGTTTCCTCAGATTTGGTCTTTACCTTTATAGGTTCTTTTAAAAACTAAACACAAAAAGGTGATTCTCGTGGGTAAAGTGCCATAATCCATGGACGATTTGGTTTTATTAACTGAGTTGATCATGTTAACTGACCACCGTAAAGAGTTTCTTGAGCTGACATTTCAAGCGTTAGTCCTTCGTCAGAACTAGAAACGCCAGCTTTAAAAATTCTTTACGGTGGCCAATTTACATAATCAACTCAGATAATAAAAGCAAATTATCTTTCAATACCCTGAACGGAAGCAGCAACAAAGTTTGTCCAGAAACTTATCTCCGTTGTTCGTAATCCATAATTCACTGCTTTTTATCCCCCCTCCCCCTGCTGAAAAAAGACCAGGAAAAAAAGGCTTCTTGAACCCTTTGAAATGCTCTAGCGAACAGGCAAAACCCTACTATAACGGCTAATTTGCGAAGGCTTGTAGCCAACGCCTCCCCCGTTTGACTTATGCCAAATAAGCTACTACCTTGAGAAACTTTTCAATATAACATTCTACGAGAATCGTGTGCGCTCATCATATGCTTCCTCTATCGGCGCCATTGATAAGATTCACCCATAAGCATATTCTTGGCTCAACTTTTTGTATGGATTTGAGTACAGCAAAAAGTTCCCTCAACGCATTCTTTTATATCAAAAATTTCAATTCGAAATTGCCAGTCTCTCTGATCTTATTCAAGAATATGACACGATTACATGTTAAGTTTCCAATCGTTCAGTCAACATTGAATGTCATGAGTGGCTTACCCTTTTTAGCCGGGTACTCTCCCCTATTAGCGTCATTTCGGACACCCTTGCGTAAATTGCCCTCGACTGCGTCGGCATTCTGGCGCGATATATACTGCGAGCATCGGTGAAAAGCACACATGAAGCAACTACCAGGAAGAGTAACAGTTTGGTATTCATGATTACAAACTGACTTCTGTCAACTGGGTCAAATACGACGATCAAAAAGTGATACTCCTTCGAGTAAACTTCTAAGAGGTCTCTCTAAACGTTGCTATGCACTGAGTAGTGATGTTTCTGGGTTGGGCTTGCTGGATTGTTCTGAGGATTAAAATGAAAACAAAACTGTCTAATACATATGAATAGCTCTTTCCTATATTCATTAGTACCCATTGTAAGGCTTACTGCAAATTTTTTAAGAACAAATTTATTTCGGTTTCCCTGCAAATAACATGCATGCTCGAACTGCAAATGATCATATGATGATACAGCTCAAATTAATTGTACCCATAAAGATTCAAGGTCTGTCCTTCCGGCTGAGTTTCTTTTAATATGCGCGATGCATTTTTAGACATAAAACGAAGAGAATAGGCAACATCGACTGAAATTAATCGCACAGTCAGAGCTTTCTCTGTCTTCTATTGTGTGTCTTTTCATCAACAAAATTCACCATTGGGAATGTCAGAATGTGAATAATTTATTTCCTATTCAATTGTTCTCGTGCTCTGCTAATTAACGCCGGCGAAAGTTGAATATAGTAAAGTAAGGCCACTCATTTCAGAGCTTAACTGATCTCCAGTTGCTTTTAGTACCAACGTTTTATTTGTTTGAACAGTCTGAGTACAAACAAGTTGATGAAAATTAGGCTTTTTCATCGCGTAGAGCACTGCATTCAATGAAACAAAAGAGAAGTGTATTGACAAAGAAGTACTTAAACATTGCATGGTTCAAAGACCAATCTGTGGTGTTCGTTATTCATGTAGTTGTCGTGGCATCAACTATCAAATCCTGTTGATTTCGCCGCTTCTGGCAAATCCCGGAGACGTGTTCTAGTCTCATTATGTATGTATGCTCGTCCACATAGCCTGGCTTGCTGACGAGTTTTTCTGTCGACCCAGCTCTTGATCAATTAATGGCGAATTGGACCGTGAAATTAGAAGATTCGAGGGGTGAGTTCCCATGGGGAATTCAGGATTTGTCTTTCAACCCACGCCAAGAGTTTACATTTTTCTCTATAGGCCAAAAAAAGTTCTTTAACGGCTTCCTTAAACAACCCCGGGTTGATACATACCTTGAGTTGGCGGTGATAGCTAAAGATTTAAAATCTACTCTAACCAAGGGTGTCAGTCAGTCTGTGTAAGAATATAAATGAAGGTGGTAAGTTTCAAAAGAAACTGTGGTACTGCGTCGGTGGGAGAGTATAACAGGGTAATTTAGTGATATCAACTGAGTTGAAAACGTAAATTGGCCACCGTAAAGAGTTTAAAGGCTGATGTTTCGAGCGTTAGTCCAATGTTAGAGAGATTGGCGATTGGCGAAGAGCTAACGCTCGAAACGTCAGCCTTTAAACTCTTTACGGTGGCCAATTTACGTTTTCAAGTCAATTGATATCACTAAATTACTCTACATGTAAGAATATGAATAACTGAATTGTTACCAGGCCCCTCCCAGACCTCTGCCGGCACACTTTTATCAAGTCCTCAGAGTTTCTTGCAGACGAAGATACGCATGCGCCATATCGCAAATTATGAATTGTCTCTCTTTAGATCAAAAACTAGATGTAAAGATAAAGACAAAAATTAAAAAGACGTGTATGACGGATGATTCAGCAGTCTGTTGACAACTATATACTTTTTGTTTTTGTTATTTTCTCAAACGCTAAATCGTTGATGATACTAGCTTAAAAGTTTTTGCGTTTGAGATATTGTTTAAAGCCAGCAATCATCCCTCGTAGTCATTTCCATCTTTGACTCTGACACTGAGAGCGAAATCGCAGAGCATTTCATTGAGTTGAGCAGGAGTAAGTAAGTAAGTGACTTTCAACCAGGGTAACCCATTCAGCAGCGAGGCTGGTATCCATAGAGGCCCTGGGGAATAAAGATATGTACAATTTATAAAATCTGAAGAAAAAAAGGAGGCATTTCTTCAACGTTCCTGAGCTCCATCTTCCTTTGAAGAGAGGTTTTTAGCAGGTTTACGTCTCTATCGGTCTTTGCTCTCGTGTTTCTGTTTTCTTGCTCATCTATGAAGTCATCAATTGTTCCTTCGAGGAGAGCGGCGTCGACAAAATCTAGATTGGACCGGATCAGATCCGTAATCCTATCCGGTCCGATCCAAATTTTGTCGACCCCGCAAGGAGAGCGAATACACGAATGTTGCCACGTCTTCCTCCATTTTGTTTTTACAGAAAACCGCGCGCTTATTGCCCACCACTTTAAAGTACAATCGTTCGTGTCTCTGATTTGACGAATGATATATTTTCCACAGTCGTTCGCTTTTCTGATTGGTTGGTTGTGTATTTCGTACGAATTTTTCGCGAGTTTTTTTCACATGTAAATCTCAGTCTGTAGGAAATCAACCAAGTTATGTGGACTCCATTGGTGTCTGGACTATAGTCAAGGACGAAAACATCGTATCCTGATCATTACATGAAGAAGGATCAAAAATCTTATTGCTGGATGGCAGTCTTGTTGAGTAGGTTTTTTGCGCCGCTCGCTTAGTGTGTTGTCATGCAGTCTCGTGTGTGGTGTGACGCACTTTCGTTTAACGAAAAAGACTGGAAACTAGTATCAAACATCGCGGCGTAAATACTGTGCTGTATCATGAACTGACCTGCCTGTTTTGTTACCAGAAACAGGACACAAAGGAGCTATGAACATAAATTGTCTGTCATCAGTACACAGTGTCTCTTGTTTGATGGTGTTTGGATGGAAGAGAGATGTCACATAGGCCGAACAACCCTGAGGTGGAGACCGCATGTGATTTCTAAGCTGCATGTCTTGATCAACTGCTTGAGGTAAGGAATGAAAACCTAAAGAAAAACGGCTTGACCAACGTATTGTTTCAAATTATTTCTCCTTCCTCTTCTTTTTGTTGCGAGCTTAGCCGGTGATCTGATCGGACATTCTATAGGCATAGCTCAAGAACAATCAAGCAGTTTACAGTTCAATTTTGATAAATAAACTCTTTATAAATAGACATATTTTATAATGCTATGTGTCTGGTAAGTAACTGATCACAGGACATGTCTTTAATTATGTGTTCCTGAACAGATGCATGGCAACATGGAATTTGTTTATTTATTTGTTTGATGTCTTCCAATAGATCATGATTAAGAACCTGTTTCCTCATGCCACCCTAATGAACAGTTTATTTGAAAGATGAAACTATATTAAACAAAAATAAACTTACTCTTAACTAAACTTTTCTTCGAGTTTATAAACCTTAACCCATTAACTCCCAGAAGTGATTGACATCTAACTTCTCCCTGAGATATCCATACATTATCCAGCAAACAGGTAATGAAAATACTCAAACATATCAACTTGATCAAACACCAAATTCTTGTAACTAATTTAAAAGGAAATATGTAGTAGCCATAGGGGAGAATTGATTATCAGATCTGGAAGTTGAAGGGTTAAACTGCATTTTTGCATACCGCTGGATGATTATCCCAAGCAACTCAGGTAACAAATTGTAGAATATAGGTTCATTAGCGGTAAATTCTTTGTGTACATTCCATCTTCCAGTATTATGACAGAACCAATTGAAAAATGGGGTATCAGTTAGGTTCTTTGGATCATGTGTACTATAGGTAGTGTTGGGTTGATGTAGCAGTTGATGTAGGGGGTAGATATAGTGGTTGACATATCCAGTGCTTTCAATAAGACCTGGCAGCTGCCAAAGCTTCGGCCAGTATTCTGTTGTGAACAGTTTGTTTCAAATTACAAGCAGAAGAAGATTCTGTTAATGAAGATCATGGCATTACAATCATGGAAATATTTTAAGCAACTGTGAGTCAATGGGTGATGTTCAAATGGAATACAATGGCCAGGCAAAGAAGGGTTTTGATTGTAGCATCAAAATTTGAGAAAATGTGCATACTGAAATTTGATACACACAATATAATTATTATCTAGTATTGTTTTTGTAGACTGCCTTTTGAAAGTGTTCAGTATCATAGAATGTTGGATGGTTACCATAATTCTGGATCTTTCTGTGACTTTTTGGGAGCTTTCAAGCAAACACCTGGAGATCTTTTAGAGTTCTTTCAGCCAAATTTTACCTTTATAAACAAGTTTTGATAAAAATGATTTCCCACCAAAAAAAAAAAAAGATTTTGAGTTTCAAGAAAATACTCACTGAAATTTTGGTTACCAGTAACCATATTTCTTTTAAGAGGACTTTAGTGAAAAAAAAATCCTGCAGCAAGTTCACATGTCAGCAAATGGAAGATTTTAATTAGCAATAAAACTATTAGTGAAATAACTGTTAGATAGGAGACCAATGTTAAATGATCATTTACCAAAGGTTAACACTGAAAATTCCATCTGGAATGGAACTAATGGGCTAATGAAAGGGAAGTTATTTTTCATATCATTCTCTGGTGGGTGCTTTACTGAGATAGCCACCTATTTTAAATCTGAAAGCACCACATATCAGTCCATAGTCAGTCGACAGTTGATTGATAGTTGGTCGACAGTCACTCAGTTATGCATCAACGGTCACTCTATATATATCAGTCGAAAGTTGTTCAATTTTTTTATTGAAAAATGTCGATACTAAATTGATTTGTCACAGATTATTAGTTGACTATTGGTCAATAGCCAGTTGACAGTCGATTGAAGGTTTGTCAAAGCATATCAATACTTCACTTATAAATTATTTCAGTGACAGCCAAGTCACTTTACAACAAAATAGAATAAAATTATTGGAAAGTTGATGAAAGTTTAATAAATGTCTTCAAGTGCTGTGAATGGTTTTCTTACAGTTTCTTGTCTGTACAATCTTCTTGATAAGTGTCCATTGC
This sequence comes from Pocillopora damicornis, assembly GCF_964200805.1. Classification (NCBI taxonomy): domain Eukaryota; kingdom Metazoa; phylum Cnidaria; class Anthozoa; order Scleractinia; family Pocilloporidae; genus Pocillopora; species Pocillopora damicornis. The sequence goes on along the minus strand of NC_142673.1, from coordinate 17,856,748 downwards.
AAATTTGCATGAATCCCCATGTTTTTGTGGGAACAGTTTTACAACAAATAGAACAAATAGAGTTGTTTATGTCTTGCATCTGTCCAGCAACCAATCATGGAAGAGGAAATCTTTCAGAGCACAGTAGTCACTGAGAGAACTGAAATATTGGTAGACACTACTTGTAGTGCACGTGATGCTTCTCTGTTATGTAGATAATACAATACACACTCTGTGATCAATTTAATTTTCCGGTACCTATCATTTAACAACAGAGAAAATGTACTGCTCAGGTCTTTAAGATTCAAACCAAAGTTAATTCATTTTACTAGCAATTTGCAACTATATTTTCTTCATAGAATCAAGAATTTAATCAAGAATCTACTCATTATCCAAAAAAAAAACAGGTGCCTATTTTTCCAGACTTCTAAAAATGTATATGTTGTTAGTTGCTTGGTGGTTTCTACTCTATTTACTTGTAAAACCCAGCTGAGTTCATGCATGTTCTGTCATTTTGCAAATATTTCCAAAGAAGCTCAGTTTACTTATGACAAACTTTAATGCTTGAAATTACATAAGAAAATTCTGTTTTGACGAAAATCACAACTTAACTGATTAATAACTTGTGGGCTAATTGACTGACTGAGTGATGGACTGGGTATAGCTTGGCTAAATGAATGACTGGCTTGCTACTTACTGGCTGGCTGTTCTACTGACTGTTGGCCAGCAGAATCAATGAGCAGGCTGTCTGGCTGACTGACTTACTGATTCTGAGCCAGAGGGTTGGCATACTCTTTGAATGACTGCTGGGTGACTGGCTGGCTGATAGACATGCTCACTACTTTTAGGCTCACAGATTGACTAATTGATTGAGAGCTAGCTGATTGATGGATGGTAAGCTGATTAGCCAGAGGCTGTTGAGCTAGATAATGGATGGAGGCTAGACTGTTTTAGATGAAGGGTTGGCCAACTGACTGACTGCAAGCTGGTTGGCTGACACAGACTGACATTTGGTATATGTTTTGACTGAGTCAAGTGATTAACTTGCAGACCAACTTGCTGACCGACTGATTGACAGACTGACAGCAAGCTGGTAGGCTCACTGATTTACTGACTGCAAGCTGATTGACTGACACAGGCTAATATCTGGAAGATGTTTTGGTTTAGTGACTGATTGACTGACACACCAACAAACTGGCTAACAGACTGACCACAAGCCAGTGGGCTCACTGACTGACTAACTGCAAGCTGGTTGACTAACCATCTGAATGAAGACTGACTGTCTGGCTGATTGACTGCTGACTGGTGCATGGTGCATAATACATGAAGATACTGACTTCTGGCTCAAAAAAATTCCCCAGTGTAAGTTTGAGATCACATCCCTTCAGAGAGGAGGGACACGATAAGACAAATCCCCCATGAATGTGTTCTAAATTTCATAATCAAAGTTTTTTCATATTCAAAGTCAGTTGAATTGGGATTAACTTAACATCTTTTTATTCTACTCTGAAATTTTTTTCTCTCATGACTTAGTAGTATGTAATTATAATAGTTTGAAATGATTCAAACCCAGAAAGTAAACAGTATTGTATGGACAAATATTTGATCAAAATGAAAAAGTGGCAAATGAAGCATTACTGTGCCTTTTGTAGTCTGTAAATATACAGATACATGGCAAAATGAAATACAGCTGTCTTCTTTGATTAAGAGGAAAAATATAAACTTGCCAAAAATGCCTCTTTCCTATTGAATCCTACCATGTTTTGTTGATTTCTGTGGTCTTTGATTAATAATGGTAATAGGACTGAGCGGAGTCCAATTCGGTCTATAATCAAACAAGTGATTAACAAAATCAGACTACTGCGAAGTGGGAGTCCAATTTTTTTATCACGAGTATGATTACTGACAGAATTGGACCACAAGAACTTCTGTTACCAATTAATCATAACCATTTCAATTTCCGAAAAAACAAATACACTTAGGACAAATATCTCCAGTGGAGACAATGTATTGAGTTGAATATTCCTTCATTTTGGAAATTGCCTTGTTTTTCTTTGTATAAGTGGTTGTTGCTATGGTTATTGTGATCAATTCTGTGATCGGTGGATTCAGCTGAGTGGACTTAGTATGATTGGCTGCTTCAACTGTCTGATTACAGGTGTCTGATTACAGCCAACTGTCCAATTACGCTGTCCAATTACAACTGTACAGAAAATGAAGCAGCTGATGCACTGATCACATTTGAGGAAATTGTAATGGCTATGATTAAATAGAGATATCTAATGGCACAATGAAATGTATAAACTGAAGGGGGTAAGTTTCTAAAGAACTATTAAAATATAATTTGAGTTTCTCAACAGAGTTTATGATCACATAAATTGGCCTTCATAAAGAGTTTCAAGCATCAGCCCTTCATCAGAGCTCTGACGAAGGGCTAACTATCAAAACAACAGCTTTAACCTCTTTTCACTGTGGCCAATTGATATTGTGAACTCAGTCGCTAAAACCAAATTAAAATGATATCTAGTTGTCTCCTTCATTAATAGAAAAGCAAAGTAGAGAAAAACTAACTCTCCTTTAAATAATCATGCCTATTGACTTTCAAGTTGCTTTGAACTCACTCCCTTCTAACTCCCTTTTTCCTGTTCACAAACAGCTCCCAGCTAATTTTTCCCCTCATCTTTACAGGCTAAATCTGAAAAAATCTTGAAATTATTTTGCGAACTGTGTGTCATGTTTGGCAAACTAATGATCACAATTTGGGAACGATATGCAAAATGCTTCTGAACTTGGATACAGTGTAGATCATGAGCAAAAACTAATCACAGTGTGCATCATATCAAGGTCTTTCCATAATGATAAATGAATTTAGTTAGTTCTTGGGTTTTGGCAGTATTCACATGATGCAATGTACTTTACTCATTTGCCACTTTTTATTTAATTGATAGATTGTCAGTGGAGATCTGTTGTGAACAAGCCTTGGTTCCAACCTATGGATAAGCCTTGATACAGTGTACACGTAGCAAGCCTTGATAAATGCCTGTGGACAAGTCTTCATGGAAAGTGGAGAATCTAAAATGTAGACTTGGACAAGAGTGGTTGGTGTATGAAGCTGGATAACAAGTGGCAAACCATAGGGTTAAAAGGCAAAGACAAAATGAAAAGGTAAAATTATGACATTTTGCCAACTGGCACTAGTAACTGCTTTAAAATCCAAAAGAAACTGCTCATGAAGTTTGCTATAAGCTCTAACAGAATCTTGTGGCGTGTTGTACCTCCCTATGGATACACGTTTATCACCATGTCTCCTGTGAAGTGACATACACAGTTGAATCCTGATAATTCAAACCCTTGCTAACTCAAACCAAATTGCTTATTAAGTCAAAGTTGCGCTTGAAATAATTTCATTACCTATTTAAATACTCAATTCTTGTCTCACTGGTGTAAGTTTTGATCTGGGATTCAAAGACCTGGTCGACAATAAAAAAAAAATAAAAAAATTAAAGTAAAGAAAGTTACAGCTGTTTTTGAGACTAGGCCGTCTTGCTTTGCTGAATGGATCTTGAACTGTGTATTAGAGGTGGGTGACCCGCACTGGAGTCAGCTTTACCCATTAAGTCTCTTACCCAGTCTTGATCTGGGATCCTAATACTTAGGCCACCAAAAAACAGAGAGGAAACTACGCTGAACGGATTTTGAATTGTGTTCAAGAGATGGGTGACTAATGGCTGTCTTGGTTTCACCAATAGATTCTCTTCCTCAGTCTGGGGTCTTAAGACTTGGTCACCAAAAAACACAGAGAAGAAATCTGTTTTGGGAACTGGACTGTTTTGCTGCGCTCAACGGATATTGAATGGTGTACTAGAGATGGGTGTGAGAACTTAGGGAGAAATTTGACTGTCATGCTGCGCTGAACTGAGCTTGAACTGTGCACAAGAGATGGGTGACAAATAGCTATCTTGGCTTCACCCATGAAGTCTCTTTTTAAGTCTTAATCTGCGATGCTAAGACTTGGCTCACCAAAATGCAAAGAGAAGAGTGTGAAAACTGTTTCAGAAACTGGACCGTCTTGTTGTGCTGATCGGATCTTGAACTGTGTACAAGAGGTGGATTGTCGGAAACAGAATAATAGCATAGATATCAAATAGCGATTGTGAAATGTTTGTCTGGAAATTTTGTTATTCTTATGTCTGGAAGATTCGTATCTAGCCAATCAGCGTTCTTTTTAACTAAGGTGTCCCGCAAAGATAAGGAACAATTGTCTGTGATTTATTTAGCTTTCAGTCGAAGTAATCTTTCATATCAGTCGAGTCGAGGAGTTGTGACAGTTGTGAAACCTAGCGAGAATAGAAGAGGAGAAGAATAAAAATCTAGTGAAGACGAGACAGTGTGGGCTATCCTTACTAATTCCCCACAGGATGACTAATGGCTGACTAGCAATGGAGTCGGCTTCATCCATTTAGTCTCTTCCACAGTCTTGATCTGGGATGCTATAAGACTTGGTCCACCGAAAAACACAGAGAAGAGTGTGAAAACTATTTGGGAAACTGGACTGTCCTGCTGTGCTGATCGGATCTTGAACTGTGTATAAGAGATGGGTAACTAATGACTGACCTGCAATGGATTCAGCTTCACCCATAAAGTCTCTTCCACAGTCTTGATCTGGGATGCTTAGACCTGATCCACCAAAAAATAAAGAGAAGAGTGTGGAAACTTTTTCGGAAACTGGATTGTCTCGCTGTGCTGATCGGATCTTTAACTGTGTACAAGAGATGGGTAACTAACAGCTGACCCGCAGTGGAGTTGGCCTCACCCATAGATTCTCTTCCTCAGTCTTGGTGTATAAGAGATGGGTGATTAATAGCCGACCCATAGAGAAGTTTCCTTCAACCAAAAATCTCATTCTGGGAAAAGCAGCTTTCGTTGCCTAGTGTCTATAGTACCTCAAGTGCTGCTGCTGTTTCACGCTTTAATGAGTTGAGCTTGAAATCGAATCAATCAATTGCAAACATGCGGTAGAAAATCAAATCGAGGATTGTTTACTTTGAAAATAGGGAGTGAGGTTTGGGCTTTGGAGCAAAGAATTGGTTTAAGATTGAATCAATCTCATGCAAACAGACAGTAAAAAATATACTCGTTTCTTTAGAGGAATTTTTTCATGTTTTTTTTTCTTTTCGTTTTCTTAACAGTGTAGAGTTTCCTCATCCGTGATCAATAGATCTCCAAGTTTTTTTTTTCCGTTGGACCCATAGAGTTGGCTTTCTATTAAGAGGGTTAAGGATGTAGAGAAAATGTAAGTTTTTGCCCTCCATGTTTTCAGAATTGTTTATTTTGAACATATGGCGTAAGGTTAGGGCGTTGGGTTAAGGAGCATAGAATGGGGTTAAGATTGAATCAATCTATAGTAAAAATGCAGTAAAAAGTCAAATGACTCAACGTCAAAAACGAGCAATCGCCTCAAAAACTTTACTCTAGCGTCAGTGACAAATAGTTTCAGTTTCAGTTATGACCAGAGACGATGAGACATTCATCAATGCCAGAAACCGCTAATTACCAATGGCCATCTCAAGAAAAATTACCACCTTAAAAAAGTGGGGATTTTACCGTGTGCGTCCGTCATCTGAGCATCCGCAATTAGCAGTCGTGTTATACTTAACGACAAAGTTTAAATGATCCCATCTTTGGGGTACAGTTTCATTGTCTGCTGTACGCATTCATATCATAGCTCGTAACTTGTTCTTTCTCTATCAGTAGATGTCAGAGGGACAGACCATCTCAAGCAAGACACCAAGTAAATATATCAACCATGGAAGGAAAGCAGAAATTGGTGGTGGAGAGAGAGTCCACGATACTTGCAAATCTGGTGAGTATAACTGGTGTGATAGAGTGAAAAATTGGCAAGTCTCATATGAAGCCCTCGCTGGTCATGTTATTTAAGTTGGTAATTGTGTTATTTCTATTGACATTGCAGGTATCTCTACCCCCTTCACGAAAGAAGCCAAAGAAAAACTTCGACTTTGAAAAGAAGTCGAAATCGGGTGTCTAAAATCCCCCGTGAACGTGGTCCTATCTTCGGAATGAACGAAAAATTGGGGGGTCTATCTTCGGAATGAACGAAAAATTGGGGGGTCTATCTTCGGAATGAACGAAAAATTGGGGGGTCTATCTTCGGAATGAACGAAAAATTGGGGGGTCTATCTTCGGAATGAACGAAAAATTGGGGGGTCTATCTTCGGAATGAACGAAAAATTGGGGGGTCTATCTTCGGAATGAACGAAAAATTGGGGGGTCGATCCGCCACCGTCCCCCACCACACCCACCTCTTAAAGACAGTTGGTTTGTAATTTGAGACTAGTTTAACATTGTGGTATGATATATCCTAATAAGCATGCGTCTTACAACACATATGAGTATTAAAAGATGTAGGTTACCATACCCCCCAATATGGTCAATATGGTCAATATCAGCATCGTCTTCTGGAGAATAAAATCATCACACAAAACTTAAGTGTCTTTATTAAGTATCTAATAAAGATTAAACTATCAGTTCGTATGCAAAGTACAGCAAATACGACTTTCAAAAGGCTTACTCTGTCAATCTTAACAAACCCTAGTAGCGGTCTGAACTAAAAATATGGCTACTTCCTCAAACTAATAATTACAATTTTTAGAAGTGTTCCCTGACAAAGAAAAATTGGAAACGAGTTAAACTTCCTGACTTTTGACGATACATAGACATTACTCAGTCCACCTTGACCTTCTTTTTAAGCTTGTAGTTTTTAGGTATCTGAAACAAATAAGTAATCGAGAAATACGTAAATAAATAACAGTTTCAACAACTTAACACCTCTGGTTCTCGTTAAAATTAAATAAGTACCGAATAACACTGAAAAAATACGCAAAATTTTCGATTATTGACCCTTACTTAGAATTACCTTGGTCTCAGGTCTAAAGGTTCAACCATATCACATCAATTATACTCACCAAAATGAAGAGTTTTCTTCTCTCCCTTGACCTTATAAACTTGTAATCCTTGCAACACCTGGAAGAAGGAAAGAAATCGAGAGATACTAAGGACCCTTAAGTAAACCACCACGGCAACGAGGACATGGCAAAACAAAAGATCTAACGAGTACAAAAAAAAAGCTCCGCACGTTCGTTTTAAAACTTTGTACATATCTTAGCCGTCTTCAGCAAAATAACAACGCGGTCTGAGATCGACAGAAAAATTTTTAGTCTCCTTTTAGAACTAAACCACTGCTCACATATGTTATGCTAGAGTTGAGGTGTGACACCTTAAGAGACAGTAGGCACATCCAGTCATTCGCAAAATTCAAACTGAGAGTACAAATTAATTTTTTAATTGACATCTTCCTCAGCGTTTTCGTCCAGGCTGATTTAGGTCCCTTCTGAAGAGTTTGGCATTTCTGGTTCTTGTTAGGAACCACTGATTGCCCAGCGACAGCGAGAACATTCACCGGTGAAAATTTTTCGACAATAACAACTTGAACAAAAAATATACAGATTTTAACACATGGGGGTTCAACAATAAAAAAAACCCAGTTACACTAACCATGACTTGTTGTATTCCTTTCTTCCTGGACCTTCTTTCTCAACGTGTAATCCATGCAGTATCTGAAGTGAAAAAGAGAGCAGGAGTTGAACATGTATTTCCCCAAGCAACTGAACGTATAATATCACTTTTAATGTACGCCATTAGTAAGTCATGTATTGTACTACTTGAATTGATAGTTCCTTAACGTAACATGGGTAAAGGACTGAATTTCTTGGAAAGCACACAGAAGGTGTTCCTTTAAATTCATTGAAAAGTTCTCTACCAACCAATACATTTCATGTCTTAAAAAAGTGAAATCAGAAGGAAAAATGTATGACTTCATGGCACAAACCAGCTTCAGATTGCATTATAAGGGGAAGCGATATGCTTCACAAGTCAGGAACCATAGAACTGTACAACATCAACATCACAAAAAATCAAGAATCTTTCCTCATGAAAAGGGTAAGACAAGATGAAAGAGTTCACATCAAGTCTAGTTTTCACCTCTCCCTGACTTTTGTCAAATATATGAATTTTTCCTGACTCAGAGACATTCTCTGCCTTTGAGGACAGTTTTTCTTACCTGATCACTTCCTGACCTGTAGCAACCAAGCTGGGCCCATTTACTTCTCCAACGCTTCACTCAAAATCTTACATAAGTTGAAGAAGGAAATAGGGTAAATATCTATCTTATCACAACATTTATAGGAAGAAAGGGAGAGAAAAAATGAAACACTAGAATGAAGAGCTAACACAAATGTAACAACCTAAAAATGACTCATAACATACAAAATCTAATAGAGCATTTCCAAATCTTTTCAAAATCCTCCAAAAAAACTAACATTAGAGACATTAGAGAAGTGACAACACACTATCAATTATGTTTCTCTATGCAGTGCAAATCAACTACATCTGTGAACAATGCATGCCTCTTACCATATCATAGATTTTGATTCGGCCAAAGCTGAAAAAAATTCACAACCCATCATTTTTTTCACTTCCTTGCAGCTTCGTGAAATTGCATTGTTCATCAGCCTAAAACACTCAGTCAGCCTGTCAGGCAGTCAGTTGCCAGTCAGCCATTTAATCAGTCAGCATTTAGCCAATCACTCAGTCATTCAATTATCAAGGAAGTCGGCTTGTCAATGAAACACTTTGATAATGTCAATTGGGCTATTTTGAGCCAGCAAATCAGCCAGTCAGTTGGTGAGCCAAACAGTAAACTACCAGCCAGCCAATCAGTTATTCCATTGCTCAGTTAGCTTGTGAAACAATGAGAAAACATTTGGCTAGTCACCCAGTGAGTCATTTCATCATTAGGTCAATCGGTGAGCCAGCAGACCAACCAGCCCATCATTTACATGTAGCCACAGTCAGTCAGCAGTTCAGCCAGCCAGCCAATCAGTCAGACAGTCTGTCAGTTCATCATCATCATCATCATCATCATGCCCTTTACGCCTAACAGGCATGTAGGGCAGCAACGCGTTCCCTCCACGTCTGGCGATCCCTTGCCATGAATTTGATGCCTTCCCAGGTCTTCCCCATCTCCTTTATTTCCTTCTCAACTGTCCGTCGCCATGTGATCTTGGGCGACCCCGCTTGCGTTTCCCTTCTGGCGTCCAATGCATAGCAGCATAGTCTGTCAGTTACAGGTCATTAATTCTGTAAAGTCAGTCAGGCAGCCAATTAATCAGTAAGCTAGCCAACCAGTTGGTCAGTCAGTCAGGGAGTATATCAGTGCACTTTAGGTCAGTAAGTAAGGCAGTCAGCCAGCCAGTCAGCCAGACTGCATGTCAGCAAGTCAGTCAGTCAGTCAGTCATGCAGTCACTCAATCAATAAGTCAGCTAGGCAATCAGTCTGTTATGCAACCACTCAATCAATCAGTAAACTTGTATATCAGTCAGTGGGTCAGTCATTTAATCATTTCACCATTCAGTACATCAATCAGTCAGTCACTCACTCACTCACTCAATCAATGAGTCAATCAATCAATGCATCAGTCAAGCTGGCAGGTAGGCCGGCACCAACCAGTCAATAACATGGTTACTGCATGCGATAATCATGCAATCTAGCTTTCTGTCAATTAAGATTTCCTTACGTAGTTTTCAAAGCATCTGCAGGTTTAGACACTGAAGCCATTCTATTAAATGGATAGGTTAGGTCAGTGAAGTGTTAGGAAGGAAGCCAGTCAGTGTATAATCCACTTCAAACAGCCTGTTTCAACAACCTGTTATTAAAAAAAGACAGCCCTTCAATTTCATGGATAGTTAATCCATCAGTGCCCTAATCAGTAAACAATTTAGTTTGTCATTAAATGAGTTTGTGTGAGAAATAAAGTCATTCCCAGCCCTTCCAGCGGCAACAGTTTTGGTTCCAGAGTTGACAATGGAAAATTCTGGAAGGAAAATTTGCAGAAAAATTTTGGTGTAATTAAAATAAAACAATTTTGTGGGTATTTAATCAGTCACTGCCTGTCAGTTATGCATTTTAGTTTGTCAGTAATTGAGTCTGTGAGATAAATATAATCGTTCCTAGCTAGCAATAGTTTGGGTTCCCAAAATAAGAATGGAAAATTCTGGTAAATTCATTTGCAGAACAATTTTGGTGACCTGTGTTCAGCTATCATTAGTGAGGTGATTAAGTTCTTCTCTTTTAGTTTTTATGGTCTGAATAAGAATAAGATTAACATTTTGAGGAAACTTAATTTATGTTAACTTTTGTTCTTCAAATCTATAAAACTTTGCCTCTTTATCTTCAGTTTCCTGAGTGTTAAGCTCTGAGATGTCACATGAATCTCTAATGAACAAATGCCAGCCGTACTGCTTACTCTAAAGACAGGAGGCATGGTCAGTAGCTTGGTATGTCATGTTACATTACAAAAGGTGTTATTTTTCTTCTGGTGACCAACCTTTTATTTCTGACAACCACTGGTGAAAAAAGTCAAGCTTGGAGACTGTAAGTAAGAGTGTCTGTCAGATGAGCCCTGATGATAATATTTTCATTTGTTTGAAGTCCTGATGGAAGGGGAGCAAAAGGGCTGAAAGACAAGTTTTTTTCTCCCTCTCTTTCTTTCCCCCACTTCCTTTTTGATGTTACTGCCATTCATCTTCTGAGATTGATCCCGAAAAGCAGAAACATGTTCAAAATATCATCCACTTTCTGAATTTGGAGGGAAATGGGCTTACACTTGACATTAGTTTGCTCTGTACTGACAAAAATCTGAATTTACCTGCTCCCTTCAAGAGTAAAATGAAAAGGGGGGAACTGTAGTTGTTTCAGACAGAAAAATTTCAAGGCTTTTAAAGACAAAACTGTATACTCCTAGATGCTGGGCTCTTTAAAAAGGATAGTTACAAGCAAAATTGGTTTTAAAATAAAAATAAGAGCAAGTCTTAAAGTGAATGGATTCTTGTGACATGTAAAATTCCTTTGATGGTCTATCGTGAAATAAGTCAAGCCCTGGTAAGTGTTTGTTTTCTTCACATAGGAACTGTGGCTAATTTTCTGCTCCAGGTATTACTTGAAATCCAAACATCTTGAACAGAAACTGACATTAAATACCACATGTTTGAAAATACTCAAATCTCAAACTTCCAAAGAAAAGCTAGAGGGATTTTGACATCAAAGGAAATTTTAAAGTAATTGCTATTTATTATGAAAACTACTAACACCTTTTTGTATTGTCAGAGTTACTCATAGAATACATTTTTCAGTAAGTGGATGGATTCCTGACAATCAAAATTATCCTTCCCCCTTGCAATACAAGTTAAATGTGTTTTTTTCCTATTTTCATCATTTTCCAACCTTTCAAATCCTTGGGTTCATTTAAATAACACAAAATTATAAGATGGTTTCGGAAATGCCCTTTAAGTACAGAATAGTTTCTGCGAAATTATGACTAGAGAATCACACTACGGGTAGGACGCTGCCTTACGTTCAACTATCAGCAACATCCTAAGAAACAAGTAACAGTCCAAACAAGCTCACTTCCATACTCCACCTCAACATGCATGCTTAAATCACAACCACAGTACATCCATTTCCCTCATTTACGCTTAATGAAAACTGTATGAAGTCTTCATTATTGAATTGAATTAGTGAACTTATTTGGAAAAAGATAATCCTTGCCTAAGAAAGATTAAGTGGTATCCATTTTAGCTTCTTTATCGCTACCATCGCTTTCAGTTCTTGCTAAGCAAAATGGAACATTTTTGAAGGCAAAGATGACTTTGAGAGTGTTTTTTCCTCGAAAGGTTTGGTGGTGCCAGTCGCACGGCGTGCGAACTGAATTATCCGCCGCCATATTGAAATTAGTTCCCATGGTGCCAAGTCTTCCGTCCATCACGAATTATATGTCATGGTTGTGTCACGCTCACGTCACGTAACCCATAGGCAACCCTGGCGTTATTTGATAGTTTTTTGCGATCTAAGTTTTCACCCGTTCAGACAGTGTCTGGTGATTTCTCTGGGATTGCTCTTAAGAAGGCGTATGATAAAGACTTGGATAAAAATAGCCACATTTTGTTCACTTTTTGTCAATTTTATGCCTCTGTGCCCCTGGCTGCCTTAGGATCGGAGTTGAATTTTCATTAGTACATTTGAGAATCCTAATAAATCGAATCTCGCTCTCTCTTAACAGTCCACCTACCGCGCCACCTCGATTTCATTAACAAAAAGCGCCTTCGCAAACCTTTTATCCCCCCATAGTTGAATCGTTTTAAATTAAGCTTGATGAAAACCCCCTTCTTAATAAAGGATATGAGGGCTCCATCTATCCCTCCTTATACAACAGTATGGAGAAGGGGTGGGTATCAGTCTGCCCGTATATTCTCGGCCTCGTGTCAACCGCTGGTAAGGTTGATGGCTGCAGGGTAAGCCCGTCCTGTCCCTTCCGTTTGGTTCTTAAAATTTCGCTGACTCGGTATGGCAGTTAACAAACACTTACTCAGTCCCACGTCCGCGTCTTCGGAAACGAAAGAAAGTAAACAAGGAAGTATCAAACCAGTTGAAACTGACGTTCAAGAAATTTAACATTTCCGTTTGTAAATGACCGTGAATATATGAAAATCATCAATAATATCTTTGCTTCTTACCACTAAGCATATATCTACGAGAATGTGATAAGTCTTCCAGACATTAACCTCTCAGTGTGTTGGAAATCTGCCTATATATTAAAGGAGACGAGAAACGTTTTGAACTATCTTGAAAACAAAACATGCAATCAAATCTCACTGTTTTCTTAGTCACCAGCTTTCACTTCCGTTCGGGAGTACAAAAGACGATCTAATAAAAGCTCCCTCGTTCGCGTTGATTTTGTTCTCTGTTAAATTTAGCCCAATATTCGTACACTGCATTTCAATATCAAAGGTTGAAGTCATCGAAAGCTATAAAAGCCAGATGTGGAATCGAATACCGTGATTTACGTGGGATCAAAAGGGCTTCCGGTCTCGCCAAAGGCACAAGGCGGGTCGCCTTTTTTCGCATAATTATCAGCATGAGCCAATCAAACGAAAGAAATTTGGTGGGCCGTGTCGAATTTATGACCTTTTAAATACAGAATCAAAGGCCTGTCCACGTCAGTCGAGGAACGGGAAGAGCTGATTCTACTCAAGATGACTTCTATCGATTATCAAGGTGAACCTAAGTTTTGGATCGGTGGCTATCCAAAAAAATTCAGTGCTGATCATATGTTCTTTCAGGTGGCAAGCGCTATGGACAACTTCGAAACGACCAAGAAAGAAATCTAGATGAAATCAACAAGGTGGGTTTAAAAGCTGAGTGATACGTTAGTAAACTTACAAGACAATTCACTGATGAATTCGCTTCCGGTTTCTCTGGCTTACCACTTTCCTGATCTGTGTTTGCGATCTGTATGTGAGATGAATAACTTACTTTAAAATCGAATACTTCTCAAGCTAATCAAAGCTGAAGGGCTACGAAGTTGACGCTTCCGAAATTGAAACCCTTGGCATAATTTCAGCCAGCTGGCGTTAAAGTTGCATTTTAATCATTCCTTTATTCATCGACGCAGTCGACTTCAAAAGGCCTTGAACATACGTTTGGCTTGCATTGCTAAATAACTCTTAATAAAGAATACTGTATTTATCCTAGTCCTTCGTAGACAGCGGCGATTACGATGACGAAGATGACTACCCTGATCTCAACGATCGGCTGGAAGGCTACAAAAGTAAGTTGCGTCGAGGAATACTAATTATGTTTGTTTGGCTTTTGAACAATTGCCAGCAATTTATTTCACGTGAGAATCACGAATAATTCAAATCCCAAAAGTGATATTCTTACGATCGTTTTATGTTTCTTGAGATCTCAAGAGACCTTTTGACTCATATTTTTTTTTTCTCGGTCAACAGAGCAGTTCATGGAATTTGACGAAGATAATTCGGGGGATATCGGTGAGTTTTCATGCGTGATATCTATATCTATATGCGATAAAACGATGGCTGAAATATTGATCTTATTACGCTTAGCAAATAAAAGTATTCAAGTGAAAGCAAACAAAGATCTGTTAACATATTTGGAATTTTCAGAACTTTGCCATGATGCAATTTTTCAATTAATATAATTTTATGTGCATGGCACTGTTTGGAATCTCGGTTAAACCCATGATTGATTGACATTTTAAAAAAGTGAAATTAATATGTCTACTATTTTTTCGAGGTGTCTGGTGTAAGGGAACTACTGATTAAAAAAAACAATTGCTACACAAAAATACAAACCAAAGATCATCCGACCAATTGTCATCAATTGTCAAAACAAAACCGCCCGAAAGCTTTCAGCGTTAAGGCTTTTTAAAATGAAAATAACTATTTGACCATATCGATGGTGACATGCGATTAATTGATTTTCTTGCTTTCAAGAGTTCCGCAAAATTTTAAAAAGGTAGCCGAGATATCTTCCATTTGACTCAGCGGACCATCGTCTGAAATGTTGTCACGCAAAACAACCAATGTGTGACAAGATTACGTGCATCTGATCTGCTGCTAAAGGTTTGACCGAGAGTGAGAATTGGGAGAGAAGCAACAGTATTTCCGATCCCCAGTTACGACTATGCCTCTCTTCTTTTCTAGGAGCGACCAAAAGAAAAAAACAACACAAAAATTGTCATGCAGTTGGATTCGTTTTTTTCTCTGTCTCAGTAGTGTGCACGTATATGCATATAGCTTGAACGACTAAATTACCCTGTTGTACCCTCTCACCGACGCAGCACCACAGTTTCTTTACAAACCTACCCTCCTTATCTCTACGCTGTCCGCCAAGCTGTACTGCTTTCACTCGAGAATTGGGTCGAGCTTAGCCCTTATGCGGACGTTTTGGAAAACACATCCTCGTTCGAGAGACTATCTAAAGATAATTTGAAAAACGGTGACTGAACAACGATGACAATTGTCTTCGGTACACTTGGAGCACAACCATCCACTCGGAAATTTCTTGACTTGGAGCCTATTAGCCCGTTGACCACTAAAAGTGGTTAGCAGTTAGTCTCTTTTAACATGATCACGGAATCACACATCAGTGTCACGAAAGTAAAGGAAATGATCACAAACTAAAGAAGCTCTTAACTGTTCAAACAAATTCTCCTTAATTGTCAGCGCCTTAGGCAATTTAAAGAGAACAGTCTGGAGAGTATGCATTTTGATGTGAGGTTGTAACGAGTTATCCCAACACTCCAAATGGAAAGTCTCTAAACAGCACCTGGTAAAATAACGTTCCACTAAGTGTCACAAAGATATCGAGGTTAAATTTCTCTATTTTATCATTATTTTTTGTTAGACATCATGGAACTCAAACGCATGATGGAAAAACTTGGACAAGCGAAGACCCACTTGGAGCTGAAGAAAATGATCGCTGAAGTCGATACAACGAACTCAGGTTGGTATTCTGAAAAGTTAAGTGTGTTACGATGCCTAAAAAACTGATTACCGTCGCTGCACTCTATAAGCTTGCTTTTCGTGACAATGAATGTTTTTATTACTCTTGCAGGAACAATTTCGTATACCGAATTTCTGACAATGATGCTCGGAAAGAAATCAAGTGTTCTGAAATTGTAAGTATTCCGTACATGCGCTTTGACAAAAACAAAAAAAAACAAAAACCAAAAACAACAAAATGTCTCACGCAGGGTATTTTAGGAGTAATGATCACCTTGTTTTTGAGGGTGACGGAGAATACCCCCTCTTTCTATTCTCTTACCCAAGCCTCCCACGGCCATGCAGTTGTACTTGCATTTCAGTTACAAGGTAGGATCTGGGTACGAGATTACCCTCTTTCCAATCCCTTAAAAAAATGCATAAGAATAACTAATTAAATGAAAGGGTTGGGAGGGTGGATGGAGCAGGGTGCTTCCCTATACCGTTTGAAAATGTTGAAATAAAGAAACCTTGTTTATGCTCTGTCCTTTCTCCACTACCCTTATAGGATCTTGATGTTTGAAGAAAAGAAGAAGGAGAAAGCAAAACCGAAAGGCGTCGCCCCAAAGAGAGATCTTTCCAGCTTACCTTAGGCAGGCGTCTATTCAGTGATCAGCCTTTCGTTCGGCTGTCACGCAAAAAAGGGTGAAAAGGCTGCGTGACTGTCAGAAGGAATATGGCAGTCTACGTTTATTCAAATATAACTGCTTTAAATCATATTTTTACAACAGTAAAGAACTTTCATGATTTCAAGAATCAATTTATAACGAATTACTCAAACGGCGTAGGTATTTAGGGACGTGTCAATAAAACGTTCGTACCAGTACGGAGTTTGCGTTTAAAAGGAGGTCAAAATTTATAGCCCGTTTAAAATGCAGAGAACGAGTGCCAGTTAATGAATGAAAATTGAAACTCGGTGTGTCAGCATTCATAAACAAATTGCATGAGACTTTATCATTAGAATATCAGTCTTTTTCTGACAGAAAGGGGTGATAATTTGTAATTAATAGCGTGAAAAAACTCAGAAAATCGATACGTCACTTTAACGTAATTTGCAATAAACAGTATATTTTTACTCCGTTGACGTATTTTATATACACATCTCACAAGAAATCGTTCTAAAAAAAAAAGGAAATGAAAAACAAAAGCATTGTTTCACAATAAGTTCAATAAAATGTGTGGAGGCGGAGGCGGAGGGGGGAAATAACTCACTAATGTCTACCATTACGAATAGATCCCTGCTTTCGTTCAAGGGGCCTAGGGGATGCACTATTACATTCAAATTCATTAGAGTTGATCAATGTATATATGCCAATCGTCGATTGGTGCACTCTAGCAACAGAACAGTACCACTAACTATAATGGAGACAAGAGTCCACAAAGATGAAATATGACAGGCACACTGTACTTGGCCTAGATTAACTCACAGAATTAGAGATTTTCAAGCGTGAATTAAGCAGAGTAACAGAAGAAAAAAATTGTGTGGATATTTAAAACTTGGTCAATGTCGATCAATCTTAGAGACAAAAGTATACAGAAAAACCTCTCGACTGATTTCCAATTTAGGAAGTTTTACTGGTTTCCTTTGCGCATGCGTGAGAGTGCTACAATCTAATTTAGACCCTAACTATTTTTCAACGATTCTCAGTGACGAAGCAGAACTTAAAGCAGGTAAAAGGTCCTCTAAGGCACCTACCTTACTCTTGTGATACAAGGGTTAAATTTTTTGAAAAAGGACCTCCCATACCACAAGTAGGCGGCGTTATATACTCTAACATATATAAACGAATGGCCAACCATACTTTCATCGCGCGGATGAGCCTCACTGGTGTGGGGTGCAGGCTTCAAACCTGTAGCCGATTAGCGTCGGAGCGGTTCAATTCCGCCTTCTGCGCGCCTATTTTTACGTGGGAGCAGACATTAAAAAAAAAAAAAAAAAAATTTACATACTCACATCAACTATGCGACGTGTACCGGAAATCGTATGTGCTTTTTCTATGAAGCTCTTTATCTCCTTTTTTTTTTCCATTTACTTTTTGTCCTTCCCATTTTCCTTCCGAACCACACCCTCTATCGCGTCAACTTTTCATCGTTTGGATTGAAGCCTGCTCAATTTTAACCAACCGTTTTCCGTGTTTGAAGTTAATCTCGTGCAATAACATAAATAAACTTTGCCACCTTATAGCACTCTTTTTCCCTCAAATCGCTGCTGAACGAGAATGGCTACCTTTGGAGGCAAGTTCTCGTGCAACAATTGCTCATTCTGATATTCTTCTGATTGTTTTTGAGAAGAGGAACTTTATTGCAAAAGCGCTTGGTTAGATCAGTACCAGTTTAATTGTGCATGCCTAAGTGAGCAACACATAACAATTTACTGGGATCTATAACTTTTTAAAGCTACATGGACTGGAGAACAAGAGAAAAGCTTGTAAATCACAAGTCGAAGGCGAGTGACTTTCAAGCTTATCGGTAACGTTATTACGTTGCAGAGCCCGGAATAATGTGTTCTACTGCTAAATTAGGTTTTCTAATTCACGAAATGTTCAGTCGGTGCATAGCAAGTATCAGGTCGCTTGGAATTTAGTCACAATGAGCTTATCTTGGTGAATATTCAGACATAATTGACACTCCAGAAGAACTGTTCACAAACTTTCTATGCATTTCAAATAAATACTATATTTAAAAAAAAAGAGTTCCTCATCTTTCACAGATTGTGAATTTAACTCCCACCCGAAAATATATGTAATCTTAGTGAAGTACAGTTATTTTTAGTCCCGCAGAGAAAACTGAATTTAAATGGTAGAGACAATTTAGGAACATCTATCAAATAGAAATAATTATACAAGTACACAAATATTTAACAAAAAAGAAAAGAAAAAATGTCAAGGCTAAAACTGTGAGATTTTCAATTCGTGTACTATTAGGTTAAGCTATTTTTATATACAAGTCCGTAAAGGCACGTAAAGACACCTACACGTTAAACATTTTTCTCATTGTTTCCTCTTGCTGCAATTTCCTAAAAGATTTCATTCAGCAGTATTCTAACATTTGATCAAAATCCTAGGCTGAAATAAATTTCATTTATAATTCAATATATTTTTGAAAAAACGACCTTCATCTGGAGTTGTCTTCTGACTTCTTTTTACTCTTCTGACTTCTTTTTACTCTTCACAACAATCGGAACTGCAAACATAACGGAAGAAAAAAATGTCACCAAACAGCAGAAGTTCACACAGGGCACCCATGTAACCAAGATTTTAAAGTGTCACCTGGTAACCATGTTGAAAACGAGAGGGGAGTGATTATAACACAATAACATATCCTACACTTCGACTATGAATCGCTAGAAAATTCATCCCAAATACTATCTTTAAAAATACAGCTAAACACCTTACACAGGCAGCTCTCCACAGCAGCTACAAAAACACATCAGCCACTATGTCTTTGTCCCTACAGCAATGGCCAATGGATAACCCATCAGAAAGTTTATGGGGAACAAAAGAACTCGTTCATGCTACAAGCTAGTGACCATTTTGGGCAGCTTGAATGCAATAACATGCCTCTAATAGCATAAAAATGAAACATTATTTGTACAAGCTGATGAACTCAGTCTTCCTCCCTAGTTTCCTTTCATAACTTTTTTCCTTCTGAACACTTGTTTATTGATCAATGATTTGATACATTTTTCTAAATTGAGCTGCACTTCATATATACCACAAAAAGATATCTTGAAAGTTGAAAATGGAACCTCCCAACCAGCACGTCACATTACACCCCTCCCTCCCCATAATGGCCACTTTCCTGTGCCCCCATTGCGGCTGCTGTAGAAAAGTTTGGCTGTAGCTTTACCTTCATTAGCAATCCCTACATACTGTATGTAAATATCATTATTACCCTAAAGAAACATATGTTTTCTATTTACTGTTAAAACTCACCTATTATGATAATGAGAATTACAATGAAGATAAATGCAAAGATTAACTTGAGCTAAAGGAAAAAAGAAAATCTCATCAGAAAAAAAATATGGGATGTATAATCAATGTAGGCCTGGTTTCAAGCTATTACAAATGAAAACATTATGGCAAATAAGAGTTTCTGGATGGGTTGAGTTAACCTGTAAGACTTTCTGTAGCAAAGGTGAGGACATTTCTTGGACAATAATTTGAAAGCTTCTCCTACAACTCTTACAGTTCATTGCAAAAAAAAGATATCAGATTTATCAAAAGAAACTTTCCACATTCCAAACCAACCAGCAACCCAAAATATTAAATTTCATAGGAAAAAAAAAAATATTGGATGGGCTAAGTCTGATTGGGTGAATTATTTTTTAAGTGTTCATTTTGAAAACTATGCTATCCATGTCCTGGAACTTTGCAGGCTGCCCTCCCCATGATGTGAGAAAGACTTTTATAAATGTATTAATAAGTGATAATCCTAAGAGAAATGAGTAACAATGTTTGGAAGAATTGTTGAAGTCATAGAGCAGAATGAGGAGCCCAAAGGGAGAAAAAGAAAGAAAGGTAAGACATTTTAAGACAAACAAAATTTGCATTCACTTTGAAAATTAAAACAAAGGATACTAAATACATATTACTAGTAAGTAACATTCTTCCACAAAGTGGTTGCAACCATTTGAGAGCGGAAATGACATACATCTTTAGACATTTTCAGATGAAGAAAATTGACACTCACTCTAAAATTTTGCCACCATAACTTTCTCTGTAGTCTTCTGGACCCTGATCTAAAATGTGATGCACTCATCTCCAGTCCCTCTGAAAAATGCAATCATTAAAATAACACACAAGCCAGGTGGGACATCTTACAGAAGATTAATATCTTATTTTCTGTAGCATTAAGCTACAGCACTTAAAGCACTGTTTCTGTACTACCCAATGGATGAAGTACTGCCTCACTGCAGGTCATCCTTCAGCATTTTGCCATGTTTCCCCAACAGTTTGCTGGTTCCCAATCATATACCTCACTGGAGAGACATAATATGAGAATAAAGTGTTGTGCCCAAGAATAGCATGCAGTGCAGGTGTCTTTTTAGGGCAAGTTAACATTAAGAATCTTGCAGTCGTCTATTCAACCGGCCATGTTTGATTTGGAAATAGAGGTGGCGGTGGGGGAAGTGGGCAGGAAAGGCCAAAAATATCAACTCCCCCATTCCCACCCCTCTCCTTATTTTTGACAGTTACACTACAAATGTCTTTCTCTCTCCAACCTTCCATTCCCATTTAAATCAAAGATGGCAACCATAATTTTTGCTAAGAAAGTACTGAGCACTCACATGCCAAAAGTTACACTTTGTATGCCTGCTCTGCAGGCTAGCCTAAGAACACAACACAACAACCCACCAACAGCTCAAATGCAGATCCCTCTAACCAAGAAAGAGCTCAACACAGTAACTATCATCATGTTGAACCCACTAAAAAAAAAGAATTGTTACAGATGGTACACTGTACATTGTCCTAAACTATTACTCCACTGACTGAAACTGAATATACCTAAGTTTTTTCTTTAAATTTCTTTTTTCATTTGGAGCCCCGATAAGTTTCAGCCATCACTGTTGTATGCTACATTTACGATCGTGCAAACTACATCATGCTTGTAATTCAGTATTTCAGGTATGTTAAAATGTAATGAAAATAACATGCAAAAAGTAAACAGATATATATAGATATGTATTCAAATATTTACAGCACAGCTGCACCTGTATTTAATTTACCTGATTTATCTTGCAGGTCTTCTAACTTTGAACCTCTGTCCAGTACTTTTGATATATTGTCTTGCATTATTCCCATGACACCCTTAATTTCTGATTTCACCTTTGCTATCCCATCCTTCACTGTTGGTTGCGGTTTTATGTGATGAAAACCATCAGGTGCTGCAAATCTTTATAAAATGAAAAACATAAATTAGCCTGTAGAAATAATTTTTTTGATATCCCATACTTATCAAAAGAAGGCAGCAAGTTCAAAAAAAAAATTTTTTTGACTGTTAGCCAAGAAATTTACTACAATTAGGTCAAATAATTCCTCCTGGAACATCTCCCCCTGCCCCTTTCCTACCATTTCAATCCAGATAAAAACCTGAGAAATTTTTTTTTTTTAAAGTAATCTCATTCACAAATTATCTCTAAAAAAGGCATCTTAAGGAAGAAAAGAAACTGAAACCTTTTTCCAACACAGGGTCCTAAAATCATGAAAGCTATCAGATATTGTCCCAAACAAGATACAATTCTGGCTATTTTGGTTATCTTTCCTTGCCCAAGGAAGGAGAACCAAAAGTACAGTCACACCAATTTGCCTTAATTTGGACCTTATAAACACACACTGCAGCACACTGTTTGTGTAACAGCCTCTGTACCCTTGGACCACTAGGGCTCATTTCTTGAAACTCCCAGTAACTAAACAGGCCCAAAACCATATTTCGAAATCAAAATTTAAAGAATGGAGAAGAAGGTTGTGGCACCCTAACCATTCCATTTTGTTTTTGTAGCTGATAAATTTATTTTATAGCCGTCAAAACTTGAAAGAATCATCTCGAATAAAAAAATCAGCTTTACGGACCCCTACACCTACACCAGTGGGTGTTTTTGTGCCCAGTGCTACATAGTTTTAGGTGGAACAAACAGAACTTATAAATATGACCCTTGGGTGCTCCAGTCTGAGGGTTGGGTAGAGAGTAGGAAAAATGACCACAGGCTACCTACGTTGTACATGTACATGTATATCTTGGCTCTCCAAATCAGTTTAAGATTAAGTTGTCACTTACATGTTGGATCCATCTTCATCATCTGAGTCATCAAGTAAACTGACCTGTGATAATCCATAAATAATAAACCAAATTGTAATAAAGTTCAGATATAACATGTACTGTCATTGGTTGAAAGAGTGTGCTCTATGAGAGTATAGAGCATAGAACTGAGCTAAAGCTGTCATGCCATCTGCCAAATCGTACTATGTCTGACCTTTTCTGGGACTTCCTTCTAGCTTTTCTTTTGTTAATTGAAAGTGAAATTTCGGAACAAGCAAGAAAATGTTTGCAAAAATGCCAGGTGTAGTAATTTATGTTACTGTAGCATGAGCAGAGACAAAAATCCTCAAAGATAAAACAAAATAGACAGTCTGAGTTTTAACGGTTTTCACACTCAGTTAGATTGCGAGTTTACATATGGTAATAAAAATCAAACAAAGCTAACACTTGTATAGTATAAAAAAGTTTTGTTTTCAAAAACAAAACAGAAAAAACAGGAATGATGAAAAATATAACCTGGCATAACTGTTAAAATTCATACTAATCGTGATGGTGTCAGAGCGACTACGATCATACTAAGGTCTATTGCGGCTAGCTCATCATGGTGATTAGTATACTTAATAAATGATTTCAATTGCAATTTTGTGTTAATAAGACCAAGTTAATTTTCAATTTGTAGTCTTTGAAAAATTAACATTGGTTTCTGAGGTTTCTAGCAACTATACCCATAATATCCATAGGTCCCCTATGCCTGAGAAAAGAGGTGGCCAGAAAAGAAAACACCAGGTAAAAGATTGGGTAAAGGCAACAGATTACAAAAGTTTAAGTATGCCCAGATATCAATCTTTGTAAAGTGCTATTTTATTTCTTTTTCATGGGAGCAAGGAAAAGCAGATCTTTCAAGTGAGATTTATTGCATTTCCTTGGAAAAATTATTTTGAAAATTGACTAAGTTCTAGCCACATACATTCAATATCAACAGTCTATTTTAGTAAAAATCTCTCAGAGCTAATCAAATACATTCAGAAAAATGACAAATTAGAGAATATTGGCAAAACTGTCCAAATGTTCCTAAGTTTCTTCCATCTCAAAAAGTCATGCAACATCATGTCTATGATTTGGCAAAGAAAGAAGACATTTCACTGTGGGAAAGTAAGAATTTTACGGTATTCAGGCCAAATTAAAATTGTGATTTATCTGCCTGTCATTTGAGGTGATATTACCATGGTAACATCATAAATCTTAAAATTGACACCCAAAACAGAAGCCTTATCACATCATTTGCTGAACTGGTATATATCTTGTGGGAGATAAATCAACTGATTTCCTTCAAAACTTGCATTCTGAAGGGAGGTTCATTACTGAGTACTCTAAGGAGCCACCTTAAATCAGTTCTTTTCAAGCTATCCCTTAGAAATCATGGAACAAAATTCAGCCTCAAGCCATTATTTCAAAGGCATGGTTATTTCTAACATCAAAACTGTCTATTTAAGCGTCACATAACCCTTACACTTTTACAGACGAGGCATGAACAAATGATTTGACACAAGACAGTTGTCTAAAAAGGGAACCCCAGCGATGCCTGGCTTAGATTTGGTAAAATACCGCAAGCCATTATTTCAGGGTTTGCTTCTCATGACAATTCTTCCTCATAGGCTTGCCATGAGCAGCAAGACCACTACAAGTTTGCTTGCTCCAAATGTGAAAGATTTTTATCTGCACTATTGATACAAGCCAATCTTGCATCATATGGTAAAAAAAATTCTGGGTACTTACTAGAATGTGGAAAATTTAAGATCAAAAGCCAGTATTTCTGTGCAGCATCGACAAGTTTACATCCATGAGAACGTGAAGTTTGTTTAGTGTCAGTCGTGGCAAACTGACAAAGTCATTACTAATCATTACTCTACATCTTTCTTACCCTTTCAGAAGCTCTGGCGGTGGATCTGTCGTCCCCGTTAACTCGACTAAACTTGGGAGGCATATCTTCTTTTAAATTGGTACCAAGGAATTGGTGTTTTCTTGTTTCTTCACGTGAACGTCATCAGCTGAATCGCCATTAATAACGTACCCTTACACGTGGCAACCCATTTTAATTTCCACACAAAGTCACGAGAACGAAGCAATTATGACTAACATCAACTTGGTAGGTTAAGATATTTAGTTTCTTTTCCTCTTCTCGGTAATTTGACTCAAAAATCAATCTGTTTGTGAACAAATTCCACTAACGTTCAAGAAGTCAAAGACATTTCTCAATGCAGTAAGAGAGCTGTGTAACCTCTCTTTTATCATACTTTTCTAGGGGAGGAGAGGGGAGGAGAGGGGAGGAGAGGGAAGGGAGCGGGTTTAATTGCTCATGATTCTCATCCATTTATGCGTTTTTACTCTTCTTTCTATTTTATGAAAAAAAGAAAAACTGTCAATAAAATCAGAATAGATAATCTAGGCGGCAGCGAAGTGGTCAAAATAAGACAGTATTTCCAAAAATGTCACTCTACTTTTCTGGGCCCCTGACAAATTTGCTTTCTTTCGTCGTTCACCGTTGAATATTGCGGGCTCGTGCCTTCAACACCGAATCAGCCGGCAATCAACTGTCCTAATAGTCGAGCAAAGGTTGTTGAGAAATGGTTCTGGTTAAAGACGATTTGGTACATCAACCCAACTTGAAGGAGCGTGGACGCAAGAAAGCGATTGAGTCCGACAATTTTCACCAAACGAAGAATAATGTGGTTGAATGTAAAACAAAAGGAAAGAAAGAATTGTCTCCAAAAGAAAGTCACAAACGTGATCTGAACACGAGCGAATCGAGTTTGATGGAAAATCTTTATAACTTTGACATCACATTGTCAAGGAATCTAAGCGTTTGTGCGGACAAAAAATCAGGGAGATGGAGATCGCTGATGATTCTTCTTGAAATCAGTGGGCACGGAGTTCCATGGATTGTTGGAACGGTGTTTTCTGTGATATTTTTCTCAGGTGTTAAACAAGAATTCGCTTGTAATTTGCTTCTAGCTCTGATATTCGATCTAGTCGTGGTTGGAGGCTTAAAAGTTATGGTGCGACGAAAAAGACCAGTATACAACGAAGAAGACATGTTTGCTACAGTGTCCATGGATAATTACTCATTTCCTTCTGGTCACTCTACACGAGCTGCGATGGTTGCAGGTTTATTTGCAACGTTTATTGAAAATGGACTTTGGAGAATTCTGATTGGTTGTTGGGCCCTGTGCGTGTCGATGTCTCGTATCATACTTGGCAGACATCACGTGAGTGATGTGTTCTGTGGTGTTTTGATTGGTTTGTTACAGTGCTGGACTATTTGCACCATTTGGTTGGCATCCAAGACCTGCCAGGAACTCTTGTCACTTATACCGTATTTCTATGAACCATAGTTAGTAGAGGAGTCTCCTCTACTAACTATGTATGAACTAAGGAAGCAAGGTCATGTGTTGTTTCAGAATTGATATTGGCAGACAGTAACACGAAAAAGAGACTATCCTGTCTTTAGCTGACCTTGCTTCTACCCAGGACTATCACTCTTGGAAGTTGCAAGTGGACTTCGTCATTTCTTTATTGTGCTTTCTAAAGGATTTCTCATGTATATAGAACTTTCTTGGGATCAATATCAGTATCTGGGCAACTGCCCACGTACCCCTCCCCTAACCCAACATTAACCTTAACTTGTTGTCAATTAACTGTTGTTGAGTTAGGGGAAGGGTAGGTGGGCAGTTGCCCAGATACTGATATTGATCCCTTTCTTGTTCTATTAACTTTTTATTTCGACACATTTGCAGTCAAGATCAGGCCCTGGTTGTTTGAGGGTGTAAAATGCTATGCACTGTATAGATCTCCATCCTTTGGATAGTACAGTATGTTTTGTTAACACTTATCAGCTGAAATATGGTATGTAAATCACCCTTGTTTTGTCTCTATCACAGAATCATCTTAAGAAGATAAAGGAGTATCTTGCTTTCAGAGAACCTTTAATTAACAACAGTATGAGTAAAATAACTTTCATTAGCTCTATATAGAGGCCTCACAGCCTCTTCATTTGACATACATTAAGGTCAAATTAAGCAGAAACTATTAACTGGGGATTGATGGCCAAAGCAGATCTCTGTGTCTTGTTTCAAAAATTTTAAGGCCATATTTGTAAAGGGTCAAAGCATCAAATGCTTATATATTTGTCTTTTTGTCTTCAATGCTTTTGATACTTTATGATCCTGTCTTGATATGTTGGTCCTACCCAAACTTCCATCACTTATTCTCAACCATCACATGTTTACAATGCAACAAAAATTAGGTTATCTTATTGTCTCTTGTGATTCTATCCATGCTAACATATAAAGCAATTATCCCATGAAAGCATGTACATCACTGAAAACAATAAAAAAAAACTAAGAAGACGAGGTGTTAAACTGTGTTGGTGTAGCTCTCTAAATGTTGTTTCATCTGTGAAGGCTGTAAGGACTTGGGATTCCTTGTACATTCCATTTAAAGAACAAAAGATGAAAAGGTAAAACCCTTGAACTGATATTTTCCCACTGGTATAGTGTCTTTCTGACAAAAATGACTCAAGGACAACTCAAATTTCACTGTGGACAGTGATTGCATGTCAACTGTCCAGTGATTATACACCACAATCAAAGAATAATTTTACTTTAATACAGATAACGTATCTATCAGGTTCAAGTGGTAATTTGCATGAATATTGGTGGCAAGTGTGCAGCCAACTCCTTAAATTTACAAAGGTTTCTTGCAAACATATGTAATCTTGTCTTTAGAGTGTGAATGAACAAGCATCTTTCCCCTCAAGTGGAAGTTGTTTTGTTTAGTGTCTTTCAAATATCTTTTAAAATTGCAGGAAAAGATGTTTACTGACAGCTAACCCTTCAGTGCATTGGATGTTCTCTTTTCAGTGTTCTCTGGTATGGTTTTATGAACAAACAAACATGTCCCCTCTTTATTTAAAGACCACAGAACACCTTCTCACTATATCATAATGGACATAGGGCTTAAAATTTAGAGATTATCTCTAGGGGTATATCCTCAATTATGATCCATCAAATATTTTTGCTCTTGTGCGACTGGCCTAAATGCATCATGTTAACATATATT
This sequence comes from Pocillopora damicornis, assembly GCF_964200805.1. Classification (NCBI taxonomy): domain Eukaryota; kingdom Metazoa; phylum Cnidaria; class Anthozoa; order Scleractinia; family Pocilloporidae; genus Pocillopora; species Pocillopora damicornis. The sequence goes on along the minus strand of NC_142673.1, from coordinate 17,829,412 downwards.
CCCTTGCTTAAACTGGGGGATACCCGAGATTATCACCCAAGTCATACTCACCAATTTTCAAACCTTACATTTGCTACAATAAGTCTTCAAGTAAAATTTGGTTACAGATGGTTGTTACAGAAAAAGGGAAATACTTGTTTGTTCATAAAGTTGTATGGTAGAAACCTTGTAAGAAAATATCCCACAAAAAAACAGTAGGCATTGCAGAATGTTTGAAGGATATGAAACACAATAACCTCTATTTTGCACCAAAATATGGTTGCCTCTTTCTCTTTGGACATTATCTGTTCCTCAAAGCACATTTCTTTCCTTATCATTGCTTAATTTCATGTCTCGAATTTTGCCCCTGAAAGTTTTTGAAGGAAAATGTGGATATCAATGCAAAATATCTGGTCCTCATTATAAAGAGTAAATCTGAAACCAAAGGGAAAAAAATTAAAAAATGAAGTTCCTATTTTCAATTTCCCACTCCTCATTCCTGCTTTTAGTAATATCCCATTATGACCCATATTGCGTTTATTAAGAGTGTAATATCAAAAACTTTACTGACTAAGTATCCACGCTCACAGTTCCTTACTGTCTCTGTGCCAAAACGGCCAGAGTGAAACCATTGACGTCTGTTTCTTCCTCGGACTCCCCTGCCTAGTCATCACCAATTTCAGCGGGTGGTTCATCTTCGTCAGGAGTCATCAAATTATTTATAAACCCCTCAATTCTTTCTCAAAATCATCAGTTTCACTCATGCTCACCTCGGAATCAAGTGATTCGCTATATTCTGAGTTTCTTGCCATTGTGAGCAATAATAGTCGATGAGTAATCGCGGCCAATGAATGAAAATAACTAAACTTTGAGACGCGTAGAGATTCAATCAAACTGACTTCACAAGTTGGCATTTTCGTTCCCAGTCTCCTTGTCAGTAAGGATCATGATTGAATTTTAAACGGCAGAAAGTAACGCAGTTTTTCATCACATCTAAATCAGTTTTCGTTTATTTCATGTTTCACTCGGTAAAAAATTCTCCATCTCGAGGCATTGCATTTTTCGAAGGGCCTTATTCATATGGTTTTTAACAAGTATTTTCAGACTTAACATTTGCGGTAAGGACACAAGCACGCGCATACTGGTGCAGTCCCTTAGAAATGTTTAGAGTGGCGTGTTTTGGTTAAACATTTCATCTTCAGTGGCATAGGAGAACTCAGAGAGGAGAGAAACCTATCAAAAGCATGGTTTGTGCTAAACGTTGTAAGTCTTTTCAAAAGTATTAGTCTGATTTACAAAAACAAAATGGAACAAATGTTGGTGAGAAGCTTTGTTAGTATAATGAGCTCGAGTGTGGTGATTGGTGTTCAAAATAAGATAGTCTGAGATCACAGACAAATACAAGCTCGTCACATGTCACAGGCCTACTTTATAATTGTCAACTAGGCTGATTTGATAAAAAACATAGATTGCTTTTTTTATTCGTAGCTTGCGAAAAATGGTTACTTATAGTGTGATACATTCCTCACTGGAGATACTGGAAATAATAACATGAACATAAATAATTGCAGCATTTTAATGCCACCGTAATTTCAATATGCACTATTAAAAATACTTCGTACTTCAACACGGAAGTGCACTTAGCTGATGTCATAGGTTCTTCGTATTCTGGAAAAGACAAAGAGTATTTGTTTAAAATACACCATGCACGCTTGGCTTAGAATTTTATGAACTAAAAAAGGATTCGATCGATGCAATTACAGTGATTTGGAGCTGTTATTTTGATGAAAATGGAAAAAAATTGTTGACAGATATGGTTCTCATTAAGCAGGGCAACGCACTTTCTATCGGTTTATGGGCCGATCAATTCGAAGCCTCAACATTCCCTTCCCGGGTAACCTACGGGCTTAGCCGGGGGGGGGGGGGGGATTTGAACCGGAAATGTCCAGCCTTTCCGACAGAATACAAGTATTTAATCTTTATGTGGAAGTTTTTAAAGGTAAAGAGTTCACTTTACCGAGTGAATGGCTCAAAAGAAAAGGTCTGCAATGTCTAAGTTTTAAAGCTTCGTCAATGTGTAGAAAGTCACATCTTTCTGTGTTATTGGTATCGGTATTACATTGCATTAGCGCCAATAAGTAATATGGCATAAAATAAAATAAAAGCACAGCTTTTCTATCGCAACGGGGAGGTTTTGAAGGCTCGCTAAAGTTTTATACCTCCCTGGTAAGCTTCCGTCATTATAACAGTATACTTCGTCAGACCTTTCAACCTGATCCTCCGCCACTGAGTCCTAAATGTTTCACTCGCAATCTGTTTATCACCGTTAATCTCGCTGTTCCTACGGCTACAGTATGGAACAAAATGGAAAAAAGAATTCACCTTGAACTTCATAGCAAACATCGTTAACTTGACTGAGACATTCTTCGATTGAACGGTTTGTTTGCCTCGAGTAAACTGCGAGGTCAATCAACCATGCTATCTCATTTGCTATGGAAAGCAGATCTGCTTCAGATTCCATATATCTTATTCTGATTGGATGAATGTCTTTTTGAAAGAAAACCACTTTGTTTTGCGAAACCCCAGCCAAAATAAAACGGCGTGCGTCAGACAAAACACCAAATCGGAAACCATGCGAGTCCTCAGCAGAAAGAAGCAGGATTTGAACGATTAGCTGCACCACGGACTGATCTTTAATGCAATGTTGACTTTTAGCTTCGACAAAACCAAGCGGTTGGTTATTGTAGTACATGATGTAATCAAATCTGTTATCGGGAAGATCATTGCAAGTTAGGCTTTGCTCACATCGAAGTGCAAGTCCCTTAGCGGCACAAAGTGGCTGTAAGATTGCCTCGAGAATCATTCTTGAGTCGCCTTCCGTGCTATCGCGCATACCATGAAACAGTAGAAGGTTTTCGTCGATTCCGTTACCCTGATTGCCACAAAGGGCTGCCAGTGACAGTGCAACTTTATCCCTGATGTATTGCGCTTCTTGCACTGCAAAGAGCGATGGGCAAGGTTGAAAACAGACAATGTCGCTACGTTGAATGTATTTTTGCAGGATTTCAATCGTCCAAGCCGAACCTGAACTGTCACGGTCAGACTTGCTATTCACGGCTCTTTGATAAGTTTTCCATTTTCTTCCCAGTTCTTTAAGATCTACTCGACCAAACTGAAACAAACTCCTAAGGGTAGCTTCGGCAGAAGCAACGGCAATCCTTTTCTCTTCCGTCTTCTGCAAATCTTGTCTTTGCAGATCTCTCGAGAATCTCCGTACGAGCGAATGAGACGATAAGAACTGGGGTGTAAATGTCACACTTCTGGGAGAAGGATGACACGTCAGATCACCATTACGCAAAGGCAACAAGAAGGTTTCCCAAGACCATTCCATGGTAAAATTGGCGCGTACCACTCAGATTGATATCTTGGTGATAAAATTCAGATACCAAGCTCTTAGTCAATCAGCCGCTTGCTTGCTTGATCGATTAACACCCGGCTCCTAGCTGAATATACTAAAAGAAACAGCTTATTTACAGCGATGTAAAGCAGTGAATGAACGAGTAGAAATGGCACACTTCCGCACGAGGTGAAACGAAAATGGAAGCGCTTTCATAAGCTTTTACGCAAACCCGATATGACGTCAGAGATTCAGACCCCTATCATAACTTGGTCCCAAGCCTCCACAATTTTTTTTACATTAACAATTTATTTCCTTTTTTGTCGATAAAATAAAAAACATTGGAAACAAATATTAGCTAGCAGTCAATGAATTTATCATTTTTTTATCAGTCTCTTTCAACGCGTATGAAGCACGAAAGATATGAGAAACAGAAACTGTTCAACACTTCTGACAATCTGCAAGTTCAAAGCTTTTGATCACTTGTCTTTTGATGGTACCTAATTAGGCTAACCATGTTCACTTATGGACACTAGCTTGCTCACATTAATATAAAGAAAATTTCAAAAAAAGTTAGATTGAGAGTTGACTCCCTAAAGTAAGTTATGGAACTCTTAGATAATCGGTCGCTTAAACGTTCTACGAAGGCTAAAAACAGAAGGGTACCCACTTTCCTAATCATACAATTAAAGATGTAAAGTGTTGCTTCTCACTGTCATTCAAAGATATCTCGAAAAAATCTATAAAATTTCATGCCGTTATATATTCTTTTTCACAATAAATTGGCCTTTTCAGTAGCCTGATTTCGTCCACAGTCCCCCAAACCGTCTTTCCGTTGCCAAGTTCGACTCCATACCAAGAGTAATATTTCTGCGTCACTTTGCCTTGGGAAAAACCGACTTTATCCTTGGAAGCTACGATGACATCCGATCCAATTTTTATCTCTTGTGGACTGGATTTTTCATCTTTGATCACGTAAAATTCCTTCTCTCGTGGTAATTCAAAGATGCTGTCGGCGTTTCCACCATGTTTACCCGAGGGAGATATATGGACGCTTGTTCGGTGAACCTTTGTGACGTAGCCATGAATGTAGCGCGTATGTTTCTTGATGGAATTCCAGTGAGCAAATACTTCAGAACCGAAGGTAAGACATTCTGAAGAAGGACAATGATACGAAAATTAAGCAATGTGAGGATGTTAATGATACACATTTCTCTCATTTTTTTACGACCTAATAATATCGGTTCAAGAGGTTCTCAAGCGTAACATAAGTAATAGATAGCTGGAGATACTTAATGCTTACAAGCATCGGTGCATTAGTGACTATGATAAAGCTTTACCGACGTTTTTCTAAGTTGTCGCCGGCTATAGTGTTCCCTTCGCGTTTACTCTCTTAACCCATTTCATCTGATTTAAATTTCTTGTTTACGGTCGCCTTTTCCTGCTGGAACTGCTCTTAACACATTACAGCGTTAAGCCAGAAACTAAAAACAGCAATAACATATTCACCTGTGTCGAATGAACATCCATACACCTCAGCCCTCAAGCACACAGTGGATCCCATGAAGTCTCGTGAGTTTTCATGGCGTACTATTCTTAATTTCTTAGCCACCAGCCGTTCCTTTAAATAGTGTCTCACAGCACTCCTGCCATCCCTGTTTCCTTTGAATACCTTGCCATGAGGAAAAAAAATGTCAAAAGCAAATTTATAGACCATTCAATTTTATTCTTGCTGTAATAGGACTAAGACTCGATCAGAAATATTTCATTCTAATTATATAGCTCCTCATAAAAACCTCGACATATTGCAAGATATCATCTTCCAGAAAAAATTTAGAAGCGAAACAAAGAAAGCATAACAGATGCTGTATTACTTTATCACGGCCTGATGCTTGGTAAGTGAACCAATTCTTGCCCAGTGAATATCTCAATATATATCTCTGGATCCATTTTTCTTCTCTCGGGTGTCCTTGAGTAGCAACAGAAGTCACCTCAACGGTGCGGCCGAAATCGATCTGCAAAAGAGAGGATTACGGTCGGACTATTGTCTTATAATTACTGACCCTCATAAAATCCTATTGTTCTCTCTCAGCATTATATCGGCGATTTCAGCCTGAGAAAGTATTCATATTCAGTCAAGTCCAACTGTCTGAGGAAAACGGTGGCGGTCCTTTTTGGTAGCAGGGAAATTATCAGGGGTAATCCTAAACGCGCTAAAACGTTCAATATTGCAGTGGGCTGGCTGCACTGCAATATTTTTAATAATGCAGCCTGCTTCCAGCAATATTTTTAATATTGCTGCATGACTGTGGTATTTGCTTCGTTACTTTTCCACACAGTAATTTTTGAAAATTCGCGAATGTCCGCGCATAATTTATGATGAAGATCTGAAGTTAAAAAGTAAATGAACACACCATGAGAAGTACCATTCCAGGAGACGTACAGACGAAAACATTTTACAGTTTATTTAGGGCACATCTGACAATGACAGTCTTTCTCACTTGTAAGAAATAACAATTTTCGCACTGTGAGTACTAATTACAACTGACTGATTATAATCTTCGCTCTGGTTTCGTCTAAAACCTTTTCGCTTAACCCCTGTAACCCTGTTTCTTCCCTCTGGCTCTGCGTTATGAAAATGGCAGATTCGTCTTCCGAAGAATCCTCCATCAAGCTTCAAAACAGTAGCAACTCTTTGCCTTCCAACAAACAACTCAAATAACCAAGTGCATTGCGTTAATATACAATGCAAATTACGTTTGCATGAAATTCAATCACACACCTGAAAGATGTGGAAAGTTACATAATCTTTACAAGGATTTAACAATGACTAAATTCCGGGAAATGAAAAGGGTTATGTAATTTGTATAACTACTAGACAATACGTGCTAATTGCATTGTTGGAGAGAGAAAATAGTAGGATTTCATGAGAGTCAATGATTATATCATCTTTGCAAGTAGTTAACAATGGCTGAATTGGGGAATGAAAAAGGATTATGCAATTTGTATTATTACTGGACAATGCTTGCCAGTTGCATTGTTGGTGTACCAAAACATCAATATGAAGGGGCGACTGAAATCGTCGATGTAATGCAGAGAGAGAACAATAGGATTTTATGAGGGTCAATAATTATAATAGTTAATTACTTCGGTTCGCAGCATTATTGGGTATAATGCTGCGAACCTCAGTAATTATCTATTAATGAGTGAAGGGACATTCCCGTGACCAGAAAAAGTGTCCGTTCACAAAAGATGTCCCCGCATATAAAAGCTAACTAAAAGGGTTCATAAGGGATTGGAAACGGGTCTTGGTGCAAGCTTTCAAGAAGTGTCCGCCCTCGTGCATTGTCCCTTGGTGAAGGCTGCGCCGTATTTTCCAATTAAAAAATACATCGTCACAGTATATTGGGTCATTTTTACAGAAAAAGAAGCGGTTGATTTTTTCAACATAAAACCTTACCATGACGGTTTGCCGGGAAAGACAATCATCACAGGGTAAAAGGGAACCAGGAAGGAGCAAGGATGGATAAGAGTGACTTGAATGGTAGGAATGCTTAAATGTGTCCCCATGCACGAACCAAAAGTGACTCCTTTACGTTCAGTTTGGCATTCGTTCTGTAAAACTCATGCCGCTCTTAACCTGTTAGTAGAAATGTACCCTTGCCTCACAAAAATATGCTCACAAAGATAAGCGGCGGCTAAGTTAAGAAAACATTTTTACGAACCTGAAAATATTTTGCGAAGCTGCTTCTCGCAGAACACCAAGCGCTGTTACCATCTAGACGGCCATGTCGGGCGGAGTGTCGCGAATCTCGCTCTGATGACGCTGACAACTGGCGGCTGAAGATCATTCTGCTCTTTAAACCAAGAGGTTTGGAACATCCTAATCATACCAGAGATTATTTTAAAATGAAGTTACTGTGGGCATTGATGGAAATAAAAATGGAAGTGACCGCAATGCCCTTTCAAGGTGAAGAAAAGGCTTTTTACGGGGAGCATGTCACGGATTTAGTCACAGAACGCAGTAATACCAGGTAAATACAAACGACAACGAGAACAAACGGAAAAAGTTAAAAGGAGTCACTAAAATCTCAAAGCAAATGTATGAAACCAGCCGTTAATTTAGCATCTTATTTTTTTTGTAGGAATGCTGCAAGTTCCTAAAACTAGTTAAAGAGCGAGTGAATCTAAAACAATACAATTTTGAGTTATTTTAAACACAATAAAATGCCGTCCATTCAGAAGAGGCAACCTTCATGAAGACTAATAACCAACACGTTTTGTGCTCTGAAAGACCAATTTCAACATCCAAACAAGAACGCTTCATCATTTAACGAATCAGCAATCCATCCACGCTGCCATTACGACAAAAATAATCTCATAGCCCGACAGCAGGTGTTAAAACAACGGGGTCCCTATGAAACATTTCTTGTGAGGATTACTGGATTCGTTACTCAAGGATTGGGACGTGAAGAATGAGCACTAAACAATAACGACAATTAACGTACCCGTACACGTGGGTGCTGCATGACTCCAGTTACCATGAATCAAGCATTTTGTCCTTTCATGACCACGAAGAGAGTATCCACTATCGCACTGGTAACCAACGATATTTTCAAAGTAGTACTTGCTTCGAGGCTCTGATTTAAACTTCCCGTGCATTGGCTTGCTTGGAGTAACGCAACTCTGCACTATAACAAGGAAATGTAAATATCTCACGGTTACACTGATCGCAAGAATATAGATAACAAACAACACGATACACAACTGATGCTATTTTGTCGAATTGGTCCACTCGCAGGTAATCATATCTTTAGGATTGACCGTTTTACTGTTAAGACAGCGAGTGATCCCAAAGGAATGCCTTCAACGTCCTACTTCGCTCAGATTGTGAATTGGTTAATATTTTTGTTATTTGCCAGTTTTACTGTATGCATTACCGAAAAGTATTTACTTTGAAACTGTTTTCAAAGTATGAAAGCCATGAGTTACCCACTAAGGGTAACGGGCTTTTAATTGCGTCGAAAGTTTTCGATAGAGTTTAAAGCAGAAAACTGCAAATTATTCCTTGTGCCTTCGTTTTAAAATTGGCGTATCTCTACTTGAGAAAGAAAAAAAGACAAGATAAAAAATTACGAGAAGGGAAAGTTGTCAAATCAAAAAAACTTGCCAAAGAAAAAGTTATCGTATAAATGAGACTTGAGGATTAATTTTCAGTCAAACTCTTCTGAAACCAATGTGCTGCCCCCTAAAACATGCTATCGAGGTCTCGCTCAGCTTTTTCGTCTAACAAATAAATTTCCTAAGCATTTGGCGCGACAGGCAACCAAAAAATTGGAATCCTCGTGGACCTCTTCCATAATGGCAGGCACTATCTTTTTTTTCTTTTGAGTGCATGCAAACAAGCCTTCTTAGCCTCGCTTTTCAGTGATAATTCCATTGATTTTGACTTTGTCGTCGAGGCAAGAAAGACTGATTAAGATAAAGAGATACCGATAAGGCCTGCAATTTATGCAAATGAACTCAGATTTTAGTCTCTCCCACGCTAGTGACAATTTTGTCCAAGCTCTAAGTATGAAGGGTTTATATCAGTGGAATGTGTGAAACCTACACTTGCAGACTGGTTGTACTCCGCTCCATGTGGCGTCAGCCTGGCATCGTCTCTCTTTAGACCCATCCATGAGGTAGCCTTTGTCTTCATCACACTCGAACACGTATATTGCTCCGAACGTTTTTCCTGTCTTCTTTGCAATGCCACCATTGGGTGGGCTCTCTAAGAAACCGCAATCAACAGCTACACCAAGGGGAAAAAGAAAAGAAAGGCAGCTAAACCTCAAAACCTCTCCTATTCATATATCCATATTTTTTTGTACTTGTTGTCGACCCGCGGTCTTTCTTGAAGGCATGGGCTTCTTTCCTCTTTAAGTGCGTCTCTCAATCGTTTTGTAAGGTCACTTAGGGATAATTGTGTTGATTCATCTGCATTAGAGACTTAGTTTAGATATTTTACTCTTTATTACATCCATTTTGAAAACACTAGTGGACCTCGAGTGAAATTTATTCGCGAATCGCACCATTTTTGGCTCTAAATCGCATTTTTTCCCAACCAATGAGAAATCTTTACTAAAAACAACAACCGATCATATTTCAAGGCTTGTTTAAAGTAACCAATCAAGGTAGAGGAAAATGAAGGCAACTTTTGCAAATTTTTACAAACCAGCTCAGCACTGGTTCAATAAAATATTTGTACAGATTAAAAAAAATCCTGTATTTGAGGAACCGAAGTTTGCGATATTAAAATCGATGTGATATAGTGGTAATGAATCTTTGAGTGGTGTAATTTTGGACTAAAATCATACTTGTGATTTTAAGTCAAACTCGCACTGCACACTCTTTTGATTTTGAACTCACTCTTACGATTTGTAAAGGTAATCTCATGACTTCGAGTGCAATTTGGGATAAATCAGCACGAGTAAATTCTCAAAGGCTAATCAAATTGTACGAGCCCGTAGGACGAGTGCAATTTGTAGTTTTTGAAAAATTTACGAGATTTTGATTTATCCCAAATTGCACGAGAAAAATCATGTAATTTCTAGTAAATAATATACAAGCAAAAATATGACGCTGTTTTCCCTCTCAGTTGTTTTTATTTCGTGCTATGGTTCACCAGTTCGGCTACTTTCCTTCGGATAGTTGCCGGAGTTGTCAGGCTTTTCCCTCAAGCACTTGCTTTAAAATTTTAAATTTTCTCAAGAATAATTATTTGTATTCTTTCTTTATTAGGTATCAGTCGGCAGCTGTAATCATTACACGAAAGCTATCACGCTCGTAATCTTTCCCGAACTGTTGCGTAAAACCACTCGAGAATTTTACTCAGGACCTGCGGTTCATACTTTCATATCCGTTTTTGGAAGCCAGACTTTGAGTAAGTTGTTTTCTTTGTTGGGTGTTTTTGTTTTTCGCATTCTTCCTCAGACTCTGAATTAAAACGTTGTTACTTTTTCTCTCCTGTCCGCTATTTTGTTTAATTGTGCTTTCGCGACTTGTCAATCAACTCAATTTCAACTTTCTGCAGTAAATTTCAAACTTTCTGTTCTGTTGGGATTAAGTGACGTGTTCTCAGCCAATGAGCAAGCTGAAATGTTTGCATGTGCATTATTACAGACCTAATAAGGTACATGAAAAAATTACTCAATTCTGATTGGTTAGGGTAAATGTAGTTTTAGGTATTTCAATGCAGGAGAGGGTTAATTCAGTGCAAAGAAGTAACAAACCAGACTGAACAATTCCTTGAACTATTTAGCCGGACTTTGAACTTTTTCAGGCCTTGAAGATGTGAAAATATCATTGAATATTACTGTTTTGATCGTACGCAGCTGTTTTGACCGAAAGTACCATGTCACTTGCATGGTTTGAATAAGTTATTTTTGCACTCGATGCGTGCTTCGCGTCTGCCTAATTATGATAAGCTATCTTATATTTTTTCTTGTATATTATTAATACGTAATCACATGATTTTTCTCGTGTAATTTGGAATAAATAAGCACTTGTAAATTTTTTCAAAGACCACAAATTTCACTCGCCCTACGGGCTCATGCAATTTTGTAAGTCTTTGAAAAATTTAGTCGTGCTTATTTATTCCAAATTGCACTCGAGATCATGTGATTACAAAGTGTACTCCACTCAGCTCAATTACCATTATATCATGTACTTCTCACCAAATCAACATAGTTCAAAGTTGTACAAAAGACAAATGATCTTCGCTCTTTCTGTAAACAAGAATCAGAGACGTTCAATCTTATATATTTTTTTCAATTTGGCATTATCAACTGAGCTGATAACGTAAACTGGCCTTTCCGAGCGTTAGCCCTTCGCCATTTGCTCTGACGACGGGCTAACGCTCGAAACGTCAGCTTTGAAACTCTTAACAGTGGCCAATTTACGTTATCAACTCAGTTGATAATACCAAATTACGTTGCCATAGTCTCATACTGACGCAGCACTAAACTCTCTCTACCCCCTTCATTCAAATATCTTTCCGGTGAACCTTCTCCATTTCACCAGGGAAACCTCAAAGTACAGTTTGATTGGCTTTCCGAAACCTTCAAGTCTCGACATCGACATAATCACCCAATCAGCAGCATTGAAATTGTTGAAAAGAAATCATGACAACCTGTAATGACTATGATGGTACACCTATGCGTAGTCAATGGGCGTGAGTACGGATGTGTTTGTTCTGGTAAGGGGTGTGACTAGCCTCCCTGTCTCTCACTATGTTAACAGTACAGGTACCTTTACAACTAAAGTCGATTTTTGTCCAGCCGCTGTCTTTACACTCAATATAAGGAATTCCTATCAGCTCATAACCAGCCTGACAACTGTAGTATGCAGTTTCACCGTTGAGGTATTTGCTCCGTGCACCACGTGCCCATGTAAGGTAGGCAAATTTTGGGACTGGAGGAGCATCACAACTTGGCGCTAAAAGAAAGCCAAAAGAAAATCAAAAGTGTCTTGAAACTGGAAGTGCAGTTCATGCTGTACGGCAAGCAAAGGCAACTAATATTTGTTGCCGACACGAATGTTTACACAGAAGCGAAAGGCAATAAGAATATCAGCCACGAGGGCTCCTACTACTGAATTTTGATTTGGTTGCCTTTTGCACCTTACTACCATCATCGACAGGTGTTATCACAGTCATGGATATACTTACGCCCTTTATTTGTCGGGGAATGGTGGCTACCATGCATGCTACAAGGACCAGTGTGTCGAAACAAATTTTAACTGGTCGCCAATTGCATCAATCATAGGCATTAAGCAAATCTGGTCATGGTTGATATCGATTAACCGAGAAGTGTTGTCAAGAAAATTGAAAATATGGTTTCTGCGATATTTCGAAGTGACATCATTCGCATTTCAGACGATTTGAGCCAAATTTAAGATCCTAATTTACCACAATGCTTTCAACGGAAGGTGACGTGCCACTGGTTTCGTTGCTCTTCTGACATTCATGTATACACTGTACCTACCGCTGCAGCGGAAATTAGCTTTTGTCCAGCGACCCTTCACACATTTTCTCATCGGAATGCCGACCATCATAAGGCCTGCTTTACAGCTGTAGTAGATGCGTTCTCCGTCCTCATAGCGCTTGTTTTTTGCTGTCCTCGTCTGGTATGCAAACGCAGGGACATCCGGAGCCTGGCTACACCAGTGCGCTGTTCAAAGAGGGAGAGGAAAACTCAGAATAATCGATGTTTATAAATATCTAAGTAATACATCATTCGTTTTATAAGCAAATGTCTTGAAGCCTGTGCAACGAAAAGTGAAAAGCACGCAGTATTTTATACGAAAGTACGAAATAGCTACTTTAATTGTACATGATTAAATGAACACAGGACATAACATCAGTAGAAAGCGGAGAAACCCAATGGATTGGTTGAGAAAGGTAAATAACGACAATGAATTACAGCAATTAGACGCTTGTTCAACAAACGACTTAGTTTCGTAAACGCAAGGGTAATTGTCGGATAAGCCGCAATAATTGTTATGACCATGAGTCATTTGATACAACGAAGGTGAAACAGCTTTAACATGATGCCAAAACGTGAAAAACGGCTTGCCTGGCTTCTTTTATTTTTTACTTCCACAGTATTTTGCGAATGTGAAGAAAAAAAAGATGAGGTATCAGTGAAGTATGGTGCTTAACACTAAGATTGCCATTATGATTGTGAGTTGGCCTTCAAAATTCCTTCCCAAACCAGGGTCTTAAATAATCGCGAACATGTTACACCAAATTTGTTGGGAGGTTTTGAGTGAGTGTGTTATTTTTTAGCATGCTCCATACTTCTCTGCATTTCGAAAATTCCACTTGCAGCAAATAATATCAAATCCCTTGGGAAAAAGCTAGGTTTTTGCTCTTGATTTAGTAGAATAGGAACGATAATCTCGTATGTTTCATAAGAATTTTTCTCGGGGACATCTAGGGCCCCATTTTGATTCATAATAAGGGGATGCAGTATATCTTACGGAGGCATCTCGGTTGTTGGCCGCTCCATGAACCATTCCTCAAGCAAGTTCTTTGAGACGACCCAACCATACGGTACCCAGGTCCACACGCGAACATCACCTTACTGGGATGAGATGTGTCGGAACCAAACATCCAACCATTATCAGGAGGCAGTAGCTTTCCACAATCTTCTCCTATAAATAAAAGCATACAGTTGATAAGCAAAACTGGACACAAATGGAACAATTTTCAATTGAATGCCGAAAATAATCTGGTATAGCATATATTTTGTTCTTGCTTTTCTATCTATTTTTTTTTTAATTCGCTCTGTTATTGGTGTAGATCATATCTCCACACTTTTAAGCAATCTGCTACAAACCTCTAATCAGTTGTAGTTTAAACATTCGCTTCTTGCCGCCTTAAGGCATTTTGTAAGTGTCTACTTCGAGCTCTCACTCACGTGAGTTTATCGTTGGTCTTTTCTTTCTTTCTTTTTTTTTTTGGACTTTGGTTTACCGCCGGTTTACGAGTCTAATCGAAAAGCAATCCATCGTCAAAAACCCCTCGTGTGGGAGTTTACCTAATTATGCTTAAAAAGATGCCAAGTCGGGTAACATTACCACAAATACCCGATTAGCATCAGCTCCATTAATCTTAATTTCGAGCTGATCAATCCTCTTATGCCAAAGACTACTAGAAGACAATACATGTACGATACTTCGAGAAGCTGTGATACACTGACGAAGAAGAAAATACCGTGCCTTGGCAACGTGTTTTTCCACTCGTCCATGTCCCGTCCGCTTGGCATGTTCGGGAAGATGTTCCGTGTAAGGAAAATCCTGTGTTACAACTAAAGGTGATCGTATTGGGATATGTTGTGGAATTGCCATGGGCAAAGCCATGTTCAGGAATAGCTAAACGACCACAATCAACCGCTGGAAGAAATAAAGTTATAAATGATTGGGGAATGAACTTTGGGTCTAGAAAGAGAACCAGCTTCAAATCGTGTCCTGACGAACGCCATGTATCTAATCTCAACCAGCGCGGGGTCGAGTAAATGCGTCTTTCTAAAAAGCACACACTTCCCTGAATCCAATCGAGCATTTAGAATCAAATGTTGAGAGGATCGAAGCTTGTCTCCAATTTGTGTTTCAGCTGTTCCACATGTAAGAAAGGAATAATTTTTCATTTTTTACAACGCCTTATCATAACACGATTCTTTTACTAACAATGTGATTTTTTGTGATTTTATTTACTCCCTGAAACACAAAGAAACTGAAAGGCTGTGATAGACAGGTAAAACCTACACCATGAACAATTGTCATGTAAAGACTCTTAAATGTAGACTGTGGTCTTCAAACTGTGGTATTGTTGACAAATAGAACCGGGAAAGGTGTACTGAAACAAAGAATTCATTTCTATAAACAATAAACAACTAAGACAGCCGTCAATCAAGGCGTCCACCCTCTAAAAGCCGAGCAGTAACGAGCAAACAAAATGGTTGGAGGATTCCTTATTTCATATACATGAAATGTACCTCGGCATTTAACCTCCACTCCACTCCATTGACCATCGGCCTCACATCTCCTGATGGTGGATCCTTGAAGGTTAAATCCTGCATCACACTCAAATTCCACTTCGCTTGGATACGTCGTCTTGTCACCGATCACGGACCCGTTGAGAGGCCTTGGTAGATTTCCACAGTCCTTTGCTAATGAGGGGCAGACATTTCATGAACTTAAGAGTAAAAAACCTTGAATCGGGAATAACGTTTTCCTTCTTGAGTACACTTCACTTAGCTCATCTAAGATCAACAGGGTTTAGCTCAAATTACTACTTTAAGCAGATAAGTTTGGCTAACCAAACTTTTATATGCTAAAATACACCGAGATAACGAGTACAGCTGGGATAAAACAAGGTAAACGTGGCTGAGAGTAACTTTACACGAAGTTTTGAAACTTATAATCTAATTTCCTGGCTCACTCCACGCGTTCTTAGTGACGTTTGTTAAACTAATCAAAGCATCCTTTCAACTAATAAACAACTGTCGTCTTCTACCCTTTTTACTTTGTGATCGGATACTCTAGCGATGCACTTCTCTCAATAGAAAAATCATTTTGTTGGAATTGTGGTAGAGATGCAGTTACGTGTAGATCTCGTACCGTCACAAAAAGTGTCATTCGAACTCCACGTTCCGTTTACTTGACACTTAATACGAGAAGATCCTCGAAGAATGAATCCCATATCACAAACTGCATTCACAACGTTTGGGAACACTGTACTTGTCCCGTTGTAACTCCCGTATTGCAAAGGTCGTAGCAGACCGCAATCGACGGCTAAAAATAGACAAATACGATCCCAACAAAGTCAGCTGGTAGAACAGCTATGATCAGACTTCGCAAGCAATACATTTTTTATCCTCTACGTGCGAAATTACACCCAATGTAACTTTTGACTCCTTAAATCTCAGATGGTGCACGGTTTCAAACGTCCCTAGCAGCCAACAGACCCATTCGGGTAAATCTATTCAGCCAAGCGATGCAAGCTTTAACTATATGCGTAAGCTCTGGGCTAAATTTCAACTAAAAATTTTTTACTACGTGCAACGAGAATTATCAAATTGATTCCTCTTAGGGTATTCACAATTTAAACTTACGAGTACAAATGGTCTCTATTCCACTCCATGTACCATTAGCCTGGCATGTTCTTGTGGAGGAACCACCAAGCAAAAATCCAGGATCACAGTAGAACAATAATTCATTAGGAAACACCGTAAAGTTTCCAAGTGAACTGCCATTCCTTGGAGCGGATAATGAGCCGCAGTCAACAGCTGCAGAGACAAAATCGACTTTAATCGAATTCGTTTCGGCGAACCTGATAATCCAATGTGATAGATACTCGACATATTCGCAACTCTAGCCAAACTAAAACTGCGGCAAATCAAATGATCTGTCATAATGATAAAAAGGTATATACTAAGTACCTTTGCAAACAGTTTTAGTACCACTCCATGTTCCGTTTGCTTGACAGCGCCTGAATGACGATCCGTGTAAAATAAACCCAACATCACAGCTCAGCATGGCTTCATTCGGAAAGGTCGTTTCACGTCCAGTAATAGAACCGTTCAAAGGGACCTCAAGAGCACCGCAGTCCTTAGCTGTAAGAAACAGTGGACTTTCCAGTCACAGACAATTTGATTGACGTTAAAAAGTGAAAGTTGTAACACTGCTTGAAATAAGAAATTAACCGCCTAGCCCATACAGCAGCGATATTCAATGACGAGCCATATTGGTAATCAAAAGTAAAAAAATAAATAAATAAATAAATAAAATTTTAAAAATTAAAAAAAAAGATCGATGCACCCGTTTTCAAGTTAAACAAGATCTGCCTCTGTTGTTTGCTGTAGGAAGTTTCTACCTTCACAAAAACTAGACGTTTTGCTCCATGTTCCGTTTGCCTGGCATTTTATCTCAGGAGAACCACGAAGAACAAATCCCATATCACAAATGTGGCGCACAGAGTTCGGGTACACAGTAAACTTTCCAATGATACTTCCATTCTGTAATGGCTCAGGCCAACCACAGTCGATAGCTACAAGAAAACATCCGCCAAAAAATAAAAAGCTTGGTTATTTGGTGACTCTGGGCTGCGATAGGTAAAAGAAACGTCAATGTCGTCGTTGTTAATTATCCGAGTTAAAATTATGATTACAAAAATCGCAGAGTTAGAAATAAACGACGATCACTGACGTACGTCTGTCTGTCCGTCCGTTTTCCCATTTGACCAAGAGGCCATTTATTCCACTTGGACTACTTCGAAGATTTAAAGAGACACGTCAGTGTAGCCTTGCGTTAATCCGTGTAAGTAAATAGGTCACCTTTCACAGAACGGATATGATGTGGAGGAAACTATACGAATTCAAGAGGAAGAAGGATCGATGTAGACATGATCAACTTAAACTGCAGCATCGAAAGGTAGAGCGATTTTAGCCAATTTAACACTGTTTAT
This sequence comes from Pocillopora damicornis, assembly GCF_964200805.1. NCBI lineage: Eukaryota > Metazoa > Cnidaria > Anthozoa > Scleractinia > Pocilloporidae > Pocillopora > Pocillopora damicornis. The sequence continues at coordinate 17,812,025 of NC_142673.1, read as the reverse complement.
GATGCATCCGAAATTTTCAGGATTCATGCACAAAAACGCTGGAGAGATGATGCATATTGGATGACCTTCATTCATTGACTGACTATGCGCGCGAGATTTGAAAATCTCATCGACTAATAATTATGAAAAAAAGGAAGAGAGCAAATGAAATAGAAGGAAAAAGGAAGAGATCCATGAATAAAGACACGGAAAGATAACTGCATCAGAATAAATAAGAAGGAATGAACAGATCAGTGTCAGTATATGAGCAACTGCGCAACTACTCCTCCCCTAACTTGACTATAATCTTAACTTGTTAACAGTTGACTGTTGTTGGGTTAGGGGAGAGGTAGGTGCACAGTTGCTGAGACACTTGTGTTGATTGGAATAAACATATGAATGAAATGAGTAGATGAGTAAAAACGTGAATGATCGAATTATTGAATTAATAATGAATACTTGATTGATTGTTTCACTGATTGATCATTTATTGATCGAAAAAGTGAAATTATAACTGCCAAAGGTTTTCTTGATTCAGGATAAGACGGAGAGGAACAAGACCACTCGTTCAACCTACCGCTACATTCAGTGGAGAAACCACTCCATGTTCCGTTAGTCTGGCACATCCTTGAGGCAGATCCACTCAAAATGAACCCTGGATCACAACTAAATTGTATAGCATTAGGAAAGACTGTGGAGTCTCCAGAAGAGGAACCATTCGTAGGAACAGGTAAAGGTCCACAATCAACAGCTACAAATAATAGAAATACATCAGGTATACAATTTTCGCTCAGGAGACTTGCCATCGATTTCCATCTTTCGGCCAGTAACTTATTATTAAAAGATTACTTTCTATTCAAGCTAGTTGAATTAAACATTGGCATTTATAGCTTTGAAGTATAGATTTAACCATTAATAAATCGCAACTGGACGCAGTTTTGTAGCGAGCCACCTTTTCATAATAAATTTCCTATTTAAATAATTACATTTCCTCAAAAGAAGCGTCTTTAAAAGGTTAACCATTCTGAGGGAAAATTGCAATTTCTACTTTTCTTATTTACCTGATTTTAACAGTTCTTTCCTTACAACTTACCTACACATACAGTTCCAGTCCCATTCCAAGTTCCATGAGGTTGACACGTTCTCACAGCAGAGCCATTGAGAATAAATCCAGGGTCACAGCTAAACTGCACACTATTTGGGAACACCGTGGAGTTACCAGAAGCTGAGCCGTTCATCGGAACATACAAGGGGCCACAGTCTACAGCTATAGAAATAAATACAATGCTATACATTTAATAAAATCAAGTGGGACGGAAGGGTGCTCTTTGCACTAAAATCCTCATAACGCAGTAGAATGACCCGCTATTATGAACTGGAGTAGAAAAGAATTACCTGTTTAATACAGCTAAAACAAAAGAAAGAAAACAAAACCTTCACAATATGTCTGAATTCCGCTCCAAGTTCCATTTCCCTGACATCGCCTGGTTTGCGAACCTCTGATAAGAAATCCTTGGTCACAACTAAAGTCGACCTTGTTCGGGAAAGAAGTAAGGTCACCATGTAATGAACCATTTGCTGGGATTTCCAAGGCGCCACAATCTTTTGCTGAATCAAGATATTATCAATAAAGGGTGTTTGAGTGGTGATCTACGTAAATGCGTATCAAGGACAGTTGTGAACATTATAGACCTTTTTCATGACGGTGGACATGGTGTTTATTCTCATTCAGGAGAAAAACAACTGGATTTTCACTCAAAAGCGAGGGCGAGAGGCTTGTTGCATGCTTTTGAGTGAAAATCCTGTTTTTTTCCCCCTTAAATGTTTTTGAGTCCACAAAGACTAGATGAAATGAATACAAAAGAATTGCAACTAAACCTGTCATTTAGGAAAGAGGTATATTGCAACTATGACCTCCGCGAGTGTATAGTAGAACTTACTGAGATCCGTAGAGAAAGCCCAACAGAAAGGAATATAGATTGCACAAACCCAGGCAGGACTCTGAAATAAATTTTGATTTCAACAGTAAACTTACCAATACAAACAGTTTCAAGCCCATCCCACGTCCCGTTTGCCTGGCATGTCCTCCTATAGGATCCATCAAGAATGAATCCGAGATTGCAAGCAAACAGCAGACTATTAGGGAAGACTGTGGAGTCACCAACGAAAGATCCGTTCTTAGGAGCCGAGAGAGGACCGCAGTCGACAGCTGAAAAAGAGTTCACACAAATGTTTTAATTAGAATCGAGTTAGACATGTTTCCTTCTTTTACAAAATATTTCGATTAAGGAAAGCAATCCAAAATCATTTCCTTTCACTGCGCTCCGAGTTTAGAATGATCAACCAACACCACCTAGAATGTTCAAACAAAAGCAATCTCGGCTTCGCCCAAGTTTTTCCCCGCTTGACACCGGGTACTTTTAAAATTTCGGATTAACGAAGCAAATGCTAGAATGTGTCTCCACACGTTTAATTTCATTAGCATGTGCTATGCAGTTCCGTCTTACCAATATGGCAATGTTACCTCTGCAAGATGTTTGAACTCCACTCCAGGACCCATTAGCCTGGCATCGCCTGACTGTTGAACCATTCAAAATAAATCCTTCGTCGCAGCTAAAAGTAACTTCATTTGGAAAAGTAGTTTTTTGTCCAGTTGCAGAGCCATTCACAGGAACAACAGGTGCTCCACAATCCTTGGCTGTAGATAAAGAGAAAACGAAAGAAATAAAAACCAAAAACAACACAGGCAGCACTGTAGGCCAAGTTTACTAAATAACATCAAGCGTGAAAGAAAAAGGTCACCCCGAATAAATCTCTTCTTTTGTATTTCTGCTTTGAACACTCTCTCGTAACAGAAAGTTGGAAAGCCTGGAAGCTCTAATTTAGACCGTCATTTCATATTTTCATTATCTTGCTACATATCTTAACGTTCTGTTGTGATCAATTTATTCTAAAATGTCTTCGGCACTCCAAAGGCACAACACCAGTGACGTATTTCACAACAGTTCTGAAAATACATATGCACCTTTCCAATTCATATTTGCCGTGAGATCTGGAAACGTGTTTTACCTTCACAAAAGGTGGAACTTTTGCTCCAGGTTCCATTCGTCTGACACTTTATTTTTGAAGGACCGCGAAGGACGAATCCTTCATCGCAAACGTGAGTCACAAAATTGGGATACACAGTAAATTCTCCGATGACGGTACCATTTTGTAAGGGCTGGGGCATACCACAGTCAATAGCTGGAAAGATAAATCACATCGGCATAGGACAAAGTAAAATAAAAGCTCAAGCTTGTTGTAAATAATTATTACATACGACGACCTATTACATGAGTAATCTACGCTCTAAAGTTTATAACTAAAGGAGGTAACTTCGTCCGTCCGTCAGACCATATTAACTATGAGAGGTGCAAACAGAAAACGATAGAATAGTTGCTTACAAAGACGCTAGCAATTCGTAACACAAACAAATACACATCAGAAGGAAACTGGCTTTTAGGCGACAATTGAACACTTACCATAACCGCAGCAACGTTCTAGCGACAACAAATAAAAGGAAATACGATAGAGGATTGTAAAACACACTGGAATACTTAGCGTCGATAATTTTAACGTCTGGTGTAGAAACGTCTTCCTGTTGCTTCTAAATGACTGCCAGTGACAAGCACATCCATGACAATCCTGATGTGCGACCTCAATGGAATGTATTTCCTTGAACCTACCATTACATACGGCTTGTAATCCACTCCACGTTCCATTTGCCTGGCACTTCCTCGTGGCAGAACCATTAAGAAGGAATCCAGGATCGCAATTAAATGCTACACTATTGGGAAACACTGTTAAGTTACCAGTTGAGGAACCATTCTTCGGAGCGGATAGAGGACCACAGTCAACGGCTAGAAAGGCATCATTAATTACGTCAGTACCTGCACTACGTAAACTTTCTTATCTCAGTTAAGGACCTAATTATCTCATTAAGGTTTGAATGACAGCAAAACCTGGAAGCTTAGGACCCGTAGCATTGGAATATAATTATAATTACTGGCTCGCATCTTCATATACAAACGGTAGTGTTTCTGAGTGATTTTTAGTAAGGAAGTCGAGAACTGTAAATATGTGCGAATTGTGTCTTTTCTGTTACTCCTGTGATCTCTTTTTCACCTAGTAAAATGCTCTTTTAATACGTACCACTGCATACGGTCGGGAAACCACTCCAGGATCCATTCGCCAGGCATTTCCTTTCGTGGGGTCCACTGAGAATGAACCCTGAATCGCAGTCAAATTGCACACTATTGGGGAACACTGTAGAGTCCCCAGAAGAGGAGCCGTTCATGGGATTTGATAAAAGACCACAGTCAACAGCTATAGAGAAAAAAAAATAATTGCTGTAACTGTATTTTCATAAATGGAAAACTGAAAACCAACAACATTCACTAATATAAGCGAGAAAAAGTTCTTCTGTTCTCTCAATAAACCTTTATGACGTTGTGTGAAACGAGCCAGGTTTCTCCTATCGCTCAGAATACTGTAACCTTAGTTGTGCTTCGACAATGGATAAATTATCTTTTCTTTTCTCCAAAGAATCAGCGGGTTTAATCCTTGTTTCACTGAGGGCCAAGCAGCGAATTTTAGTCGAACTCGCCCATCTGGGGAACAGAGCCAACGGACCGAACGCACGCAAGGCCCCATAAAAAGTTCCAGTGGTGGTTTCGAAATGCTTTGTTCCGCTGTCACAAAGGAATCTTGCCATCGAATTTTTCATAAACAATTGAAGAAATTTAGTTTTATACACATCCATGAATCGTAATAATCTTATGAAGAACCAGGATATTGATTAATAGGTGAACAATATGAACCTTTGCAAAAGGTCCGATTTCCACTCCAGTTCCCATTTGTTTGACAATGCCTGATGGAAGAGCCCTTGAGAAGAAAACCTTTGTCACAATCAAAGACGATCTCATTTGGAAAGAATGTCAGTTCGCCTGTTGAAGAACCGTTCGTCGGAGCTGCAAGCGGACCACAATCTTTCGCTGTGTAGAAATAAAAGCAGAATTAATGTGTTGTTCTTGCGGGCCAGAGCAGAATTCAGCGAACTGACATAACTGCAAAACACACAACACTTAAGGTGGAGGAAGCTGCAAACGCGTTTCACATGTTTCGTTGAAACCTACCAGCACATGAAACCGCTTTTCCACTCCAAGTTCCATTAGTCTGACACATCCTCATAGGGGATCCATATAGATTGAATCCAGGATCACATTTGAATATCACACTATTGGGAAAAACTGTGAAGTTACCAGAAGAAGAGCCATTCACGGGAACCAATAGAGGACCACAGTCAACAGCTATAAGAAAAAAGAGTTAAGAAAAAGGTTATTTCATTCAAAATCATTCTGCGATTATTGAAAAAAGCTTCTGCATCGATACGTCTGGCTTAACTCTGATTTTACTTCTGCATTACCCAACGAAGAAAAACCGATCTCCTGATAAACATCAAATTTCGATTTCGTTAATTCTGATGAAAATCAGATTTACTGCAAGCAGCGTCGACTAGAATAGTTCAGGAGGGGCTTACCAATCAATTTCTGCAGGAAGTAAAAGCATGATCACCGGGAAACCTTACCTTCACAAGAGGTGTCATTACCACTCCAACTCCCATCTGCTAGACACTGTCTTATAGTGGATCCTCTTAAGATGAATCCGTCATCGCAGCTAAAATAAAGTTTACTAGGATAGGTTGTTTTGCTTCCAGTTATTGAACCATTCACAGGAATATCCAGAACACCACAGTTTCTGGCTGTGTGAAAAGAAAAAGTAACACTGAATATGATTGACAGGATGTAGAGACTGACAACATCCTCATGAAGGTGGATGAACATTTTCAAAACCGCATAACTATTAAAATATCCCGAAAAACGTCATCTTAAGACTACCCGCACATCCAAAGTAAAATACACTTGTCCACGTGAATATAGGCTACATATCTTGGTTGCACCCAAATGCTGCAAGAAATAAGCTACTACTTTGCGCCTACTTTGGATTCAATTGATAAAATTTACCTTCGCAATAGCTTGAAGTTTTGCTCCATGTTCCATTTGTCTGACAAGTAATCCTTGAGGAGCCATGTAGAATGAATCCTTCATCACATCTGTGGGTGACACTATTTGGATAGACTGTCTTATTGCCAACAATACTTCCATTCTGCAAAGGCTGAGGATTGCCACAATCAACAGCTGAAAATATAAACATAAATCATGATAGAGGCGGAGAAAATAAACAAGCTCTGGAAATCTTACTTTCAAACAATAACGATGCGACGGTTAAAATCGTCGAGCAACAACTTCATCATATACCTCTTGTGACGTCGCATAAGATAACTGACAAGGAGATGGGGGATGGGAGCTGATGAGTACAATTTAAAGTCAGACTCTCCGTTCTCAAAAGACACGCCATTCGGGAATTTCACGTTACTGCTTTACAGAGAACAGCTTTGAAATGCAAAAACTCTTAAAACGCACGTGCAGAGCTTCTGTTCTGCTCCCTAAATACTGATTTAACCGCCTCGCCGTTGCATTTGCGTCGTGCGTAAAACAAGTAATTATAGACCATTTCAAGATTCTCGTTTCGTGAAACTTTATCTGGTATAATTGCCATGACGACGCGAAATCAAGCGTGTGCGTAAAATCTAGAAAGGCTTTCATTGCTTACCAGTTCTCATCAGGGAACTTTTTCATGCCAGGATAAATGATATTAAACATAGTGGGAGATAACTATTGTCCGTCTGTCCATTCGTCTTGACGTTTTATGTTTAAGGTTTACTAACCAAAGAAAAAGGTTTGTCGCGCGCTTATAGCATAAAATCATTCAAAAGCATTACGTGATATTGATAACGAAGAGTTTAAAACCCAGAAAGTACACCCAAACAAAATCATAACGACGGATGTGAACAACTTGAAATTAGCACAAAAGAAAAAAGCTTGAGAGCAAGGAATCGACGGTGTGAAAGGATCACAAAGGATATTAGGGTCAGAGCAAGGTAAGGTGAGAAATTTTTTAACATTCAGTCGCATAAGCAAAGCGTTAACGCATTCCGTCTCGTTGTAGCAAGACGATAACGTTTTTTTAATTAACAACTTGTTTTTCCTTTTCTGCTTCAAACGTATCAATGCAAAGACTTTCAAGTCCATCCCATGTCCCATTTGCCTGGCAAGTTCTTATGGCAGATCCATTGAGAAGAAAACCAGGATCACATTGAAAGTGCACGCTATTGGGGAACACCGTTGAGTTACCAGAGGAAGATCCATTCATGGGAACAGATAACGAACCGCAGTCAATGGCTATAAAAACAATAAACATCTAATGAAAGAATAGCTGTTAGTTGTGGCAAACCAAGGTTTCTATTCTATTCCGCGCCGTGAGACTGTTTCTCGAAATATTTCAGTTGCTTTTTTCACATAGCAAAAGAAATTATGTTGTCAAGGGGTGGTGTTAAAACCTGAAGTCCGAACTGCGCAAGATATAATACACTTATTAGTGCCACTTTCGTGAGCTTAGTGCGTAAACCGCACAGCAGTGCTCACATTAACCACAAAAAATGTTGCCTCGATCGATATGCCAAAACGACTTTCTGTAAAACTACAAACAAAAACACACCAGTTTTATTTACGTGTTAGACGTACCACTGCAAGTAGTTGGAGAACCACTCCATGTCGCATTAGGCTGGCATGTCCTTACAGTAGATCCACTGAGAATGAAGCCCGTATCACAGTAAAAAAGCACACTATTCGGAAATACCGTGGAGTCACCAGAAGAGGAGCCGTTCACAGGAATAGATAAGGAACCACAATCAACAGCTTGAAATAAGAAGTTTACAAAACACTTACTTAGTGATCAATAATGTAGCGCAATATTGGTGATTATTGGTTCATAAATTACTATAAAAAAAACTTTCGTCAATCTTTTTATTACTTCACAGCAAATAAAAGAGAACAAATGTATCATGTCTAAATCAAATTTATTGCGTAACTCAGAAAGACAAAAATAACTATAGATACCTTGACAAAAGGTCTGATTTCCACTCCATGTTCCATTTTCCTTACAATGCCTGGTTTGAGAGCCTCCCAAGAAAAAACCTTCGTCACAACTAAAGTCGATCTTGTTTGGAAAAGTTGTAAGAAAACCAATACTGGAGCCATTTGGTGGGACAGCGAGAGGGCCACAATCTATCGCTAGATGAAATAAGAGAAAATATATCGACCAAGATTTACTTTATGCAACACTTACGTAGAGAATTAGGAGGGAATATTTTTTGCCCGGCCAATCGGCTTTGCAAAATATATATTAGTAAATAAATCCTACCAGTGCATACTGTTGTGACTCCACTCCAAGTTCCATTGGGTTGACAAGTTCTCTCCGCTGAACCACTTAATATAAAGCCAGGTTCACAACTAAACTGTATACCGTTGGGGAACACTGTAGCCACACCATGAGATGAGCCATTCATGGGTGCAGGTAAAGAACCACAGTCGACAGCTACGAAAAAAATGAAATTACAAAGGATTTCAATGCGAGTAGGTCTGCTCTTGTCGACAAGAATGTCTGTCATTCAAAATTCGTATATCTCTATTTCAATGCATTCTTTGTCATAAAAACAACACAACAGTTAAAAATGAAAATAAGGAAAAAGTATTTCGTAGGATTCTCAGTCAACCAAAGAAGGCATGTGTTCCTCTCTGAGTAACTGAATCGCGCTCCAAATGTAACCACTGTCCAGACCTTAACCTAATTAACAGTATATTGAAAATTCAGACGCCGCAATTGTCATGTGGCATCTTCTACAGATGCCCCAAAGCTAAAAACAGTTGTATGAAGGGATCTATGACCTGCTGTAGGTGTCCTTACCTGTGCACGTGGTCTCTGTGCCACTCCAGGACCCATTTGATTGGCAGTACCTCACACTTGAACCACTTAAAATAAATCCTTCATCGCAATTAAAAGAAACTTTGTTGGGAAACGTTGTTTCAAGACCCGTCATGGAACCATTTAAGGGCTTTGAAAGATTGCCGCAATCCTTAGCTGGAAAACAAAAGCAGGGGATATGTTGGTACTTGTTTTGAAAATCGCCAATTCCATATCACCACGATTGAGCACCGATGTCTTACTTTACTATCCACTGATTATTTGTATGAAACAAGGTCTTACCTTCACAAAAGCTATGAGTTTGACTCCAGGTTCCATTAGTTTGGCATTTTATCTTAGCGGGGCCTCGAAGGATAAAACCTTCGTCGCAATTGTGAATGCCAAAATTTGGATACACTGTGTTTTCTCCAATGACGCTACCATTTCGCAAAGGTTGAGGTCGACCACAGTCAACAGCTGAAATGCAATACCGCCGAAAACAAGAGAGGTACCATAAAAAATACGTCTTTTTAGAATAATTAATAAATTATGAACGCTGGTCTGGACAGTAAGTGTAAATATATTAATTGGGTGACAGTGATATAAATTGCTTAGATTGAACGAAGAGAACAAATTCAAGAATGGCACTTCATCGAGAATATGTGACAGAGGTGACGAATCCTTAGTTCGTCCGTCAGCCCGTTCCGTCCCTTCACGAATGAAGCAAACAAAATTACATTTCGAAATCGAAGATACAAATGTTTTGACACGTTGATCGGTTCAGGAGTAGCGCAAAATGCTCAAAGGGAATAGGCGGCAGAAAACATATCAGCATGAACGAAATTCAGCATGTAAACAATTGTGGAGCAGGTTGCAATTGCATGAAAGAACACACATAAAGCGAATATCAAATGATAACAGACTGAGTTGAACGTGACAGTGAGTGCCATAGCAGGAAGTAAGCGCACTTGGGCATAGAATAAAACAATAGCAGTTGGGCGTTTCTTCAAAAAGAACACGTAGGCAATATCAAATGTCCGTGTTTATTGATGTCTGCTTCAGACATACCACTACATGTGGTTGTAAAGCCACTCCATGTTCCATCAGGCTGACACGTCCTTAAAACAGATCCGTTTAAGATGAATCCAGGATCACAGATAAAATGCTGACTATTTGGGAAAACTGTTACTGCACCAAGAGAGGAGCCATTCGCAGGAACAGACAAAGGACCACAGTCAACAGCTAAGGAAAAAGAAATAAGAGGAAAAAAAGTAAATAAAAAAATTTAAATAAGAGGGAGATAAGAAATAATAAGAAGTTTCATCAAGACCTACGAAGAAAAACAGATTATAGCCCTTAGAAGACTCTTTATTTAGGTACCTAGAGTCCTCTAGATTACCAAAGTGAATGTTCTAATCTGAAAGACCCAACGAAATAATTTCAGGAAGACAAGGTCTAAAGTTATGATCCACCTTATCTCATTTAACGCAAACGTTTGTCTCTTTTCTCCCTTTTTTGTTTTTCCTTGCAAGCGACGGATAATATCCATTGCCACATTAAAAATTTAGAAGATCAAAAGTTTGTTTCGCTAAATACGACCGAGTTATTTTGAGATACAGTACAACTAGCATCTTCTCAACATCTAATCTCACTGAATAAAGAGCAAAGAAAGACCTTGACAGAATGTCTGATTCCCACTCCAAGTTCCGTTAGCTTGGCAAAACCTGATATGAGAGCCGCTGAGGAGAAATCCTTCATCGCAATTGAAGGCGACTTTGTGTGGAAATACTGTCAGATCGCCAATAGACGAGCCGTTCACTGGAACGGCTAGGGGACCACAATCTTTCGCTAAATAAAATAATAATCATCGTCATCATTATCATGAATCATCACCAACGTCGCAAACAAACTGCTTGTTTAGCTACACTAGAAAGCAGCATGATTTCCTCTAGAGTTTGCTACAACTTAAGTTAGCTGCTGAACCCAGCTCAGGGTCAGGTTGCGAAAATATTTCGACAGCACAGGTATGCAACCAGATAGGATGACAATATTAAAATGTGCAGAAGAAGGAGACAGAAAAGGGACGCTTGAATTTTGGTTAATACGAGTCTCAATGGCTCAAAATTTTCAAGATAAGTTACTCAGTTTTATCTAAATGTAGAAAAAGAAAACATTGTCGAACCTTGACACTTAGTTTCATTGCCACTCCAAGTACCATTAGATCTGCATTTCCTCACAGACGATCCGGTCAAAATAAAGCCTTCGTCACAATTAAACCTTAAGATATTTGGGTACGTTGTCACTTTCCCAAACATAGTGCCATTCTGTGGGGTCATAAGCTCTCCACAATCGATAGCTTCGAAAATAACGAAAACAAATGAAATAACAATCAAAAGAATGCAGTAACTGCCGAAAAATAGTTAATTAATGTAATTCAAATTGTTTTAGAGATCGCTATTTTAGTAAGAAACAAAGTAACCTTAAGAAAGCGTAATGGGGCGCAATTTCACCACCGGGCTTTTTACCTTCACAAATGGTTTCGTTTCCATCCCATTTTCCATTAGATTGGCAAGTTCTTAGCCAGGAACCATGCAAAACGAATCCAGAATCACACCACAATCGCACACTATTAGGGTACACCGTCCGATTTCCAGAAGAGGATCCATTTAAAGGAGATGAAAGAACACCACAGTCTACAGCTAAAATGGTAGAAACGAATAAATGCAAAATAAAACGTATCCAAAAAAACAAAGGTGACAGAAAAAAACGTAAAGAAAGTACTGAAAAAATGGGTGGACTTTAAATCAATATTGCCTCTGGCTTTAATATAGTAGAAGGTACATATTACACGTTTTTCATTCAGGTAAATATCACTGACGTAGGTGCCTTAGCGGCAATAGTTGGCCTCGTCCTTTCTTTTGTTCTCACCCTCACAAATGGTGTCGTTTCCAGTCCATACACCGTTGGCCTGACATTTCCTTACTTCAGATCCTTTTAAAATGAATCCTTCATCGCAACGAAATGATACTATGTTGGGAAACGTAAAAAGTTTTCCGCTAGAGGAGCCATTTACTGGAGCCAGAAGAGGACCACATTCCTTGGCTGGAATAAAATGAAACAGAAAAAAATCAATTCACAAGTAGTACTTCACCAGAGGAGAGATACAATTCAAGCCATTCATCTAATGGTCATAACGGCTGTCATAAAAAAAGCTTAATTTCAAGGCTTGTTATTTCTTTATTTGTTTTTATCGACTAAGTTGATGATGTGAATTAGCCAACGTAAAGAGTTAGTTAGCTGACGTGTAAAGCGTTAGCCCTTCGTCAGAGCACACAGAGGAATTGTGGCTTGTGCGTGTTTTTTATGCAGAAAATGGAGCTATAGTAATAGAGGGGATAAGGGAACGAGGAAAACAAGAATAAATCAGTTGAATGAAAAGCTTTCGTTGATACCGTGGGGATTAATACTTTACCTTTGCAAAACGTGGTATCACCGCTCCATGTTCCATTTGACCGACACCTTCTAACAACTGAACCTCTCTGAACAAAGCCGTCGTCACAACTGAAAGTTATTTGGTTTGGGTATGTTGTCTTTTCTCCAAATAGGGAGCCATTTAATGGAACAGGTAAAGGACCGCAATCTTTGGCTATAACATTCAGAAGTCTTTAGTTTATTGACTATTAATTGTCTAAGGTTAATAAGAGATTACTGACTATTAGATTATTAAATCTCGAGAACACAGTTGTAAAATGATCAAAAAGTGGTGCTACAAGAATTCAACATAAACAAACGGACGACAGATGGTAGTAAACATAACTTCTCCGTAACAAAAAAGAAACTGAACTTAGATCTAACGCAATGAACAGTTTTTGTTATACCAACGGACATCATTTTGAAATCTTTACGATCTTATTTATTTTCTTTCAGCTACTTAAGGTATACTGTCCAAAACAACAGTCATTTTGTTACATAAATAATATTACAATTTATTAAATTTTTAACGCCGAATATAGAATTTCTAGTGTTCTGATAGGTTCATTAAACTCCGGTTATCGGCTCATATTATTATATATTATTTCCATATTCACCTTATATTGAAATGCATTGCGCCAACTGTTGCAGAACTGAAAATACATCTATTCCATTCGTGCTTGTTAGATACGTGATTGGTTATATCCAACTCTCATATCCAACGCACGCTCATGGAACATTTGTTAAATATACGTACCGACACAGATAGTAGTGTTCCCACTCCAGTTTCCACTTGGCAAGCATTGCCTTGTCCTCGACCCTCGCAGAATAAAACCTTCGTCGCAGGTGAATATCTTTTCGTGCGGGTATGTTGTAAGGTTACCAAATGAAGACCCGTTGGTTGGAGTCACTAGCTCACCACAATCTTTAGCTAATGGAGGAAAGTAATGATACAGTTAAAGCTCCTGTATGGTTATATCGATGCATAGCACTTACAACACTCTATATCCAACGTTAATTAACACACACCAGCAAACTGAAAGTTTACCTTCGCAAAATGTTTTGTTTCCACTCCATTTCCCGTTTGATAGACACCTCCGAACTTTTGAGCCTCTCAGGATGAAGCCCTCATCACAGCCGAAACTAATTTTGTTCGGAAAGGTTGTGAGTGATCCTTCCAGCGATCCATTCATGGGTATAGCAAGCACTCCACAATCTTTTGCTAATAATAATTAATAAATAATAATTTGACATGCGGGTTCGGAGCTAAAATGGTAGTTAAATCCAAAAAAAGGCAACGAATATCTCAGTGGCATGGGTTTGAGCCCTGCAGAGACCTTTATGATACGGGCTTCATTTTCTGAAATTTCTTCCGTTGCAATTCTTCTGTGAGTTTCAGTTCGTTTTCTATTAAAAGCAACAAAATTATTTCAAACATACCTTCACAAAATGTGTCATTTCCACTCCACTGTTTATTAGGTTGACACTGTCGCACTACAGACCCTCTCAGAACAAAACCTTTATCGCAACCAAAGCTGACCTTGTTGGGATAAGTAGTCAGTTTACCAGTAAGGCTGCCATTCAAGGGAACGGACAAAGGTCCGCAGTCATTTGCTGAGTTGAACAGATAATAAGATTAAGAACAGGTTTGTATCGAAAAAGCACAAAATGAATAGAAAACACCTCAACACATTTCTGCCTCACAGGTTTATAGGATTTCGATAACTCTTCTATTAGCGGCTGCCGTTCGTGCTATAAGCCATAGCTCCCAGGGAAAAGGGAAGCCACGGCACCCCGGGAGGGACAGTAAGGCGAAACGAAGAACGAGAGCCTGCTTGCAAGGTTAACAGACGGCGGTAAGAGGTCTTATAAGCGGAGGTAGACCACCGGTTGCCGGTTTTAACCCTTTACACTCTAACATCAGCATCCATGTTCTCCATACTCTTTTCTATACGTTTCTTAAGTACTGAAGGAGAATTTGTTTAGCAATCAAAGTTTCTTTGATCATCTCCTTTATTCTCATGATCTCATGAATGATTCAGCCATATCACCGTAAGGAGAAATTAGATACTGGTCACTCTCAATTTTTAAAATGTTAATCAAAATCCCTGAGGTTTGCAAGGGCAAATAAAATATATCTCAAAAAAAGAGAATTCTTTGTTTCCAAGCGTTCTTACCGTATCTTTCTCTGATAAACAGAAAATCTCTACTACGGCACTTCCTCAACATGTCACAATAGTGGCACGTACAACAGCACAAATACAATACAACTATTGATACATTTATTAAGATAGTTCCATCACTGCATCTAAAGTTACAACAAAAATAGAAAAGCAGACGAAGAAACAAAGAAACTAAATAAAAAAACCAAATACTTCTAACAAAGTAATTGAAAACAAGAAATAGTAAATATAGGGAAGGTCCATGTACTCATGTTTAAGAGGGGAATCATGATGGTTCAGTTTGCTCATAAAAGAAAGTTTCTTTTCACCTTGGCATAGTGCGTCGGTTCCACTCCATGTTCCATTTGCTTGACACTTCCTAACAACGGCTCCGACTAGTGTAAACCCAACATCACAAGTAAACAGCAGCATGTTGGGATAGGTCGTATTTTTACCGATCATGCTTCCATTGTGAGGTGCTTGCAGCTGTCCGCAATCGATAGCTGCAGGTGAAGGAAACTGTTAGTGAGGAAGCTTAGATAGATGCTCATTCTATCCTCCATTGTAACATGATAGAAGATAACTCTCCAAGGAAATAGATGAACAGCTTCTCGTGCGCCAACTCCTCTCCATATTCATTTACGTGTAGCGGTGACGTTTAAAAATTATTCGTTCTTGTTTCGCACGGGTACCTTGGGTTGACCGTCTTTTCTTGGTTAGTTTTTATTCATTATCATGATCTTGTTAGCTAGTAAGTTTCCAGATCGAAATCAGTAGCCGAGCAACTACACACCTACCCCTCTCCTAACCCAACAGTAACTCTCGCTTGATATCAGTCGGCTGTTGTTGGGTTAGGGGAGAGGTGGGTGCCCAGTTGCTCAGATACTGACATTGGTCCTTTCCGGATCAAATACTTAAACTAGACTATTCGTTAAGCCTCAACTTGATAGGAAAGAAATAAGAATAATGTATATATCAGAAGTGTAATAACTTACCATGGCAAGAGGTCTTAAATCCATGCCATGCGCCATTCGCTTGGCACTTTCTAATTCTGGATCCTTTAAGAATGAACCCCAAGTCACAATGAAATTGTAGACTACTTGGGAACACTGTCGAGTCGCCGGACAACGAGCCATTTTCTGGACTGTCTAAGTGACCGCAATCAACAGCTGTAAAAAAATTGCATTCATGAGGCAGTAGTTACAATACTTGCAATAGCTTTTCATCTACATTTGTTTAATTTCATCTCCGTTTCAAATTGTAGCAATAGGTAGAGAATTAGGGCGTATTACCTTCACAAAATGTGTCATTTCCACTCCACAACTTGTTAGCTTGGCATTGTCTCAAAACAGATCCATGTAAAATGAAACCTTCATCACATGTAAAGCTGATCTCGTTTGGAAACGTTGTTAGATTTCCGAATGAGGTGCCGTTCATAGGTACTGACAAAGGACCACAATCGTTCTCTAAACGTTAGAAGGAAACGGAAATGAACTAGGAATCGGATTTTGTTGGAGATAAGCCAAAGAAACCAACTAACAAATAAAAAATCCCCACATACAATGTGTTTTTGATGCTCAGTTAATTGCAAAAACATTGGAAGATTGTTACCTAAATTGAGTTACTGCACGGCCATTTGGGGGCACAAGCATAAATCTTAGTTTCCGCCAAACCTTTCTCTGACCTTGCTTTAAGATAAATTATTTTCTATGTATAATAAGCGATTACAGAATAACAAAATTCTGTTTGCACCTTTGCAAAAAGAGCTTTTTCCACTCCATGCTCCATTTGTTTGACACTTTCTGTAACTAGATCCGTGCAGCGTAAATCCTTCGTCACAGGAAAATTGCAGAATGCTAGGGTATACGGTCATTTTGCCCAATAAACTTCCATTTTGTGGAACAGGTAATGGCCCACAATCAATAGCTAGAGCAATAACAAAAAAATAATAATTAGGGAAAACATGAAACAGCATTATTGACCTCAACACAAACTGAGCAGTTTTTACTTACGCTATTGAGTCAAAGTATAGAAATTTCGATTCTGTCCATCTCGTCTATTGTCCATCCGTCTGTTTTTTAAAAATTATTTTTTAAACATAGTTTGAAGCTACACTGGTTTGAACTTCAAACTATGTCTGATTGTCCACCTGGTTGCCGTGTGAACTTTAATATATATTATTTTTTAATTTTTCTTCGTCGAATTGAACAGCATTTCGTGAAAAAAACGTGTTAGATGTGATAACGATCGCTAGCCGGAGCAGTAACTTTTATAAGGCCTTTTAGACTGGTAATCTCACCACTACACTTTGTTTCATATCCGCTCCAGATACCATTCGATTGACACGTTCTCACAGAGGAACCACTAAGAATAAACCCCGCATCACAATCAAACCGAACGCTGTTTGGAAAAACCGTGAGGTTACCGAAAAAAGAGCCATTCATTGGAGAGTCAAGTGAGCCACAATCGACAGCTGGAAAAAAAAAATTATAAGCCATAAGTGGTTGGACTAGTACCAAAACTGGGGAAAAAGCCAAGCAAACAAACAAAACAAGCGATCAAATCATAAAAAAATGCTTGTTTGCTAAGGCTAAGTATTTTGGTCATTAGTTGCCATTGGTCATTGGTTTATTTTGTAAAACATATTGTTTCCCTGTCCGTGCTATTACGGTTGAACAAATACAATGCAAAAAAATAAAGTACAGAGTGAGAGCCAATACTTTCCAAAGTTTTTACTACAGTGCCATGAAATCTGCATGAACTTTTCATTTCACTATTACATCTGTCTTAGTGTTACATACTTATATAGTCGGCTTAACTCCACTGGAGTGCAACGTAAGAGACCGAAAAAAAAAAAAGGAAAGACCCACTAGATCCTTGCAGAAAATGTGATTAGAGACACAATATATGGTCTCTAGTCCTGGGAGAAACCGTTGATTGCCTGCCTTATCTTACCATCGCAATAAGTAGTGTTTCCAGTCCATGTCTTATTGGCTTGACACTTTCTGACTTTCGATCCTTTCAATATGAAACCCTCGTCACAGCTGAAGGTAATGACGTTTGGAAAAGTTGTCTCACTCCCAAACAGGGATCCGTTTTGCGGAACTGATAGGTTTCCACAGTCATTTGCTACAACGAGAGAAAGAAAGAAAGAAATGAAGTTACTTCCTCTTGTTCCCGGTTCCTGAGTCGGATAATGTAAAAATCAAAAAGGGTAAAGGGTAAAAAAGCTAGTCTGTCCTTTTTACCCTTTACGGTGGCCAATTTACGTTTTCAACTCAGTTGTTAACCCTAAACTACCTGCTATTCGCTAAAACAATTACTGAAAGAATGCGCCAAGATCAACTGAGCCGTAATCGAATGAACCTGAACGCTATATATTACGACACGTTGTCATTAAGTATAGTACATTAGAAAGCAAAAGATAGTAATTCAATTCAGCTCTATAATTTTTAAGACTTTTACTTTAGGTTGCTGTGTCGGTTAATTTGGGATGGAATGAAAAAAATTGTAAAATGTTTCAGGACGAAATGTTGTTTGCGTCTGTCCTATGACTCCCGCATTCTCGGTCCCAGGCCTTGCACTAGGGGATCGTTCTTCAATAATGTACACCGCGTCAACAAAACTTATTTAATGATGGTGATACTGCTATTCGTAATAAGAAACCGACCTTACATTAAACGAAACGACCGGTAACCTTTGTCTTGTATGATAAGAAAGCAAAATCTTGTTAACGGTGATGTCATGTATGCGTCCGTCCTCTAATCGATCAGAAGTGAAAGAAAAAAAGCATAATTCAGCTTAACACATAAATGCAAGCTACCTTGGCAAAAAGTACTCTTCCCACTCCAAGTTCCATTCGGCTGACACTTCCTTTCTGCAGAACCATGCTGAGTGAACCCCTCGTCACATGAAAAGTGCCAAATGTTAGGATACGTGGTTTTATCTCCATACACTGAACCATTTAGTGGAGTTGGAGGTCTACCGCAATCAATCGCTGAACGATAAAACCAGAAAACGAATTAAAGAAACACAAAGATAAACTTAATCCATCTTAATTACAACACTCTGAGCTGCGACAATTTTTTGTCGCCATGGCGAGTGAAAAATAAATTTGCGGCCTAAATTTGTGCCTAACAGATTGAAAAAGAGAGGGAGGTCGACTTACGAAGCAAACATACGCAATTATCTCTTGTCTATCTCCTTTTCTCTCTCGCCGTTCCTTAATTCTCACATGCGCATTAACCTAAAGTGAGCGGTGACCAAGTCAAATTGATTTTGTCGAGGTATTATTTTCAGCATTTAGCTCTAACTGGTAACTTTGCAGTACGAAGCATGCTGTTTAACCATCAACTGATTTAACATGTTGTTGACAGTATGGAAGGTTTTAATACCAATAGTTTAACTCACTTAAAATGAGATGTTTCTCTGCTGGGAAATCGACCAAAATAGCATGAATCCATTCGCAATCACTTTGTTGCAAATCATTTCTGATACCAGACTTTAAACCACTTTACCCTTTTTCTCGTGACCGTTGACACAATCCTTAAACCAGAAAGCGAGTGAACGCATCAATTTGGCAGATGAAAGGGTTGCAAACGCATCGTTCGGCTCCCTAGATACATCATGTAGTACACCATAAGATTGCCTCTCATTTATGAGGGTCTTCTTTTCCTTTAAGTGGTATTGAGGGGGAGGACTACTAAACATATTTTTAATGGCGGCCATTTTACAATTGAAGGTCGCCATAAAGGCGTTTTTTTGAAGAGATGAGCTTGGAGCCTTGTTAAATGACATTGTATATCTATAAATTCGTTTCAACTTGTTGAAAAGTAATTCTTACCACTGCAAGTGGTTTCAGTCCCATTCCATGTTCCGTTTGGTTGGCATTGTCGAACAGGTGATCCGCCCATTACGAAACCAATATCACAACTAAATCGTAAGCTTTCAGGAAACACTGTACGTTCACCATGCAATGATCCATTTTTAGGACTCTTTAACTTCCCACAATCAATGGCTGCAAAAAGGAATTGTACACTAAAATTAAACTAATACATGTGCAAAAGAACCTCAAATCCAAGTCTTTAATCTCAAACCTGCGCATATTGTTTCGTTTCCACTCCAAGTTCCATCGTTTTGGCATCTCCTTCTGTTCGGACCATCCATCAAAAACCCTTCATCACAAGTAAATGTTACCACATTGGGAAAGGTGGTCTCAGTTCCCAACATGGAACCATTCTGAGGAGTCCTAAGGAGGCCACAGTCCTTCGCTGTAAGAGATGAAAGACAACATTGTTAGCATCACGAAGTACATCGGCAAAAACCTACAACTCGTAATAAGTTCTGCTATTGCTTCTTACCAATGCACACTGTTTGTTCACCACTCCATGTCCCAGTTTCAGTACAACGTCTTATAAACGATCCGCTCAGTATAAATCCATCGTCGCAGTAAAAATGCAGTTTGTTTGGGAATGTTGTGTAATTTCCACGTACAGAGCCATTTGCAGGGGCTGCGACTTGTCCGCATTCAACAGCTTAAAATAGAAAGACATGTTATTTTCAACAAACATTTACATTAGTCGCACAAAGCTTCAAGACAAGTAAAGGTACAGGATGTAAGCAGTCGTTCTCTATGAGAGAATTTTTTTATAATATTGACATTTTCACAATTAAGTATTTTTACCCAAAGACACGAACATACCTTAGTTTATGGTATCTTTCTACTGAATCTTTCATTTAAAATGTAAGGGTTTGTATCCATCCGTCCGTCCGACCGTTCAGTGGGAAGACTGGCTTCTCCCATAAGAGTCAACATTACAAGAATACTTACACCATTACCTAAGTCTATATTTAGTAATAGATTACAACATGCTTGTATAGAGGCGCAGATTAAAATTCTAAGTGTAAGTTATAACTTTTTTTTGGAAATGAAACCTCAAGGTTTTTTTTTCTTTCTTTGGTCTCTACTAACGATTGCAGTTTGCCAAAGAGCCACTCCAAGTTCCATTTGCCTGGCATATTCTTCTCGACGATCCCTTCAGAAAGAATCCAGCGTCACAGGAAAACCAGACACTATTGGGGTAAACAGTCATGTCGCCATGAGAGGATCCATTTCTTGGAACAGGCAAAGGGCCACAGTCAACCGCTGAAAGGAGCAGAATGACTCTAATGAATACCACATATCTAAATTAAAAACTGTTGTTGTTATCCTTGTTTGTTTGTTTCAGAGCAAATGGAACATGCCTGAGCTATTAATCTTTACGGATGTGGTATTAGTTTTATAATTCTACATATTTTCTGATAACTTTCCTAGATAGGACATCCATAGAATAACGATGAAAAAAAATAATCACTACGCAAATGTGGCAAAATTGACGCGAAAAAGGTGTTCTCCCAGCTACGACCAACAACTATAAGCATTTAGTTTCGTTAATTCTTTTTTTCTTTTTTTTTTGTACAATCAAACCTTTGCATGATGTGTCATTTCCGCTCCATGAACCGTCGGCTAAACATTGCCTTTCTGTAGCCCCGCCCAGGATAAAGCCTTCATCGCAAGAAAACTGTAATACGTTCGGAAAATAAGTCCTGGTTCCCTTAAAACTCCCATTAACAGGCACAGCAAGTGTTCCGCAATCAATTGCTAGAAAACAGATAAGTCGAGATAAAATATAATCAACACTTGAGTACAAAACTGGGAAACTACGCGTAAGCAGTGATGTCATGACAGAACGCCATTTTCTTAGCAATAGCCAACAAATGCAGCAGCTCCAGCGGGAGTTCCGCTGAGTTCGCTTGGTGCGTTTTAGGCGAGATTGATGTCACTTTTTCATAAGTTCCATCTTCTGGTAGTACGTTCTTGATACATCTTGTACGTCTGCGTCTTGCAGAGTACTCAATGCTATTCAATGGTTCGATCAACTGGAAAGGAATTGTAGAAAATGTAAAAACAAACTCCACTTTACTAATAGCTGACCTTCACAGGTGGTATTGCTTCCACTCCACAAACCAGTAGGTAAACAACTTCTCCCTGATGAGCCTCTCAAAAGAAATCCAGAATCACAAGAAAATTGTATCGAATTCGGAAAATAGGTCAGCGATCCGTAAGAAGAACCATTGATAAGAACAGGTAGAGGTCCACAATCAACCGCTGATAGATTAAAAACATGTGTATATAGTGAATATGCATAAATACGGAAATTTGATTGAAGGCAAAAATATGATATGTCAAGATTTGCATTTAAACAGTCAGGCCAAAAGAGCAATTCCACCAACCAATAAATATATTACAGCCCTTTCGTTAAAAGTGTTCCTATTTCAATAAGCTGTAAGTTTACAGTCATTCAAATCATCAACTGGGAGTTTAGAGCGCAAGATTTTGTAAGGAAAATAAAACTGGAGGACCCACAGATAATCCCACAGAGAAGGAATAAAAACAAGCATAACTAAGACCCACGGCCAATGGAATCTACATATGCACTACCTTTACTCTTTCAATGCAATTGGTACGATAATGAACAGTCTTGAAAAGCTGTTTGGTTTTAAAATAAATTCCGTAATGGGCTAAAAAAAGAGAACACAATTCGTACAAAATTAATTCTTCAGCTCAGTTGTCGAATAACGAAATACGTAAGGCATTTGTCGCTAATGAGAGAAAAAAGAAAACCATTTCTGCAGAGGATTTGTGAAAACTCTGTGGTGAACCAGTC
Organism: Pocillopora damicornis; assembly: GCF_964200805.1. Taxonomy (NCBI): domain Eukaryota; kingdom Metazoa; phylum Cnidaria; class Anthozoa; order Scleractinia; family Pocilloporidae; genus Pocillopora; species Pocillopora damicornis. Next base: position 17,789,806 of record NC_142673.1, on the reverse strand, counting down.
ATATTAAGAACAAGCCCCTTGCATACTGATAGCATCTAAGAAGGTCCCGTGTAGTATAAAAGATGGTCGCTGAATGTAAAACAAAAAATTATTTCAAAAGTCCCTAAGAAATTGTCACGAACGTCATGGACCTAGATGTGGCCTCATCAACGAGTTCCCTGAAGCTCAATGAGCAGATCGTAAGATCGCGAAATCAGAGGGTCTGTTGTCCAAATCCTCACAGAATTTTTTTTTGCCTTCTGCTTCTTAGTCGAACACGCCTCAGATCTCTTTACCTGCACATGTTGTTTGGATGCCGCTCCAAGTTCTGTTCGCCTGGCAGAATCTTCGTGCTGAACCTCTTAACAAAAACCCCTCATCGCAGAATGATAACACCTCATTTGGATACGTGGTCAAATTTCCTAGATAGGTGCCATTTAGAAGTAAAGGCAATGGTCCACAATCAACAGCTGTGAGATATAAGAAAAGAAAACAGTAGCAAATTTTAAAAAAATAATGATAATAACAAAATACAATTGCCGTGCGCAAACGGAGTGGTGTTATTGTGTCATTCACTGTTTGCCTTCAACACTGTTGGTCTCCCCGACAATATTTGTGTTGATACGATGGGTAAAATTAAACTAATATCAGTTAATTAATGAATACCTGCATTAAGAAATGTAGTCTTTTAAAGCACTCATTTCAGCCAAATGATGATAAAATATTATCGTTTCTTTTACCTCGACAAGCTGTTTGTTGTCCACTCCACATCCCGTCTGCCTCACACCTCCTGACAGTGGACCCAATCAGGTCAAAGCCGTTGTCACATGAGAATTGTAGCTTGTTTGGAAAAGTAGTTTGACTTCCAAAAACTGAACCATTCATTGGAAAAGGTAATTTTCCACAATCTTTAGCTACAAGTGGGGAATTAATTAGTGATGGATCTTCATCTTTTTGACAAAATGAAATAATACTTATGTACGCGAGAAATATGTAAACGAATTAAGGTCGGAGAAATGATGCCGAAGCCTACGACGGAAGGGAGGGGAGGGGAGGTAAGGCGAGGCGAGTAAGGATAACTTATATGAATTTCGCGGAATGTTTTCTTACAGCTCAGTGCCCTTGTGTGTGTTTTCATTACCTCTGCAATACGTGTTCCCTCCACTCCATGTTCCATTGGCTTGGCACCTTCTGAAATCAGATCCTTCGAGCACAAAGCCCTCGTCGCAAGAAAAATCAACTCCATTCGGGAAGGTAGTGGCAGATCCCTGCAACGTTCCATTTTGCGGAACAGCTAATTCACCGCAGTTAATAGCTAAGGACAAGAAAGTTAACAGTTATCCTACACCTTACCAACTAGCTCCACATGTTTCATTAGCAAGATTTTCCTCTAGTATTTTTCACTTCCATAAAACGCATCCCTGAGTATTTAGTGTCGCCATTACCACAAGACAATTCCAGTAAAAAAGATTAAAAAAAGGTGCAGATCTTTGGGATAAAAGTTGACCACTATCAAAGCAATTTTTACCGCAGAATATTTGACAATTTATTACACTTAAAGTACCTCTATTGTTTTACAATTTTGCGCTACAAGTACCACAGTGAAATGAAACAATCACGGTTGCCGCGTTTTGTGAATCTAAGGCAGAAGTTGTCCAAAAATTACGAACTTTGTTTGTCCGTTCCAACTAATTTCCTTTTTCTTGCGTGGGATCAGGGTAGGCAATCTCGATCAGAACACAGGATTTGCTTCATATTGCCCACGGGCACTGCCAGCGATATAATAATGGTTGTTATTAGAGACGACTGATCCGAACTTAGAACGACAGACTTGACAAGAATTGGTGAAGACGTTCTTTAACTATCCAACTCACCTTCACAGAGAGTCTCAGTTCCACTCCAAGATCCATTTGCCATGCAAACTCTTATAGAAGATCCTTGGAGGACAAATCCCTCATCGCAATTGAAGTACACCTTATTGGGATAAGTAGTAAGTTCGCCATACGTAGAACCATTCGTTGGCATCGCTAGGGAACCGCATTCAACAGCTGGAAAAATTAAAATGAAAAATTGTGAACTGTGTACTGTTACCTTTAAAAGAAGAAACATTTGGTAACAAAAAAATTGATTTCTAGTTAAGAGAGAGATTTCTGAAAAAGAAGGACAACTCATGTTTGTGGTTTAGTTGCATTTCAATACCTTTCTTACGACAATCCCTCTCGAGAAGCTGTTTGAAATTCGAACAAGTCTCTAAATATCTTTCATACAAAATTAGCAACTGAATGAGCGAACAAAGCGTGACACTGCGTCAAAAGTCCAAAGTTAAGTGAATCTATTGGAGGCTGAAAACGAACTAACCTATGTGAGTGCAAAGTCGGTTTTACTTTTAATTCCCGTATTCCTTAGTTACCTTTCTACAGATACTAACAAGGTTTCTGTTCTTACCGAAAATTCTGCGAGTCACGTTTTATTCATTTTATTTACCTCTACAAGTTGTTTCGTTACCACTCCATTTGCCGTTTGCCTGACATTTTCTTGTTTGTGTCCCAATCATTATGAAGCCGACATCGCAGTAGAATGATATGACATTTGGGAAGGTAGTGTCGCTTCCAAAGGAAGATCCATTTAACGGCAATGCAAGTGGACCGCAGTCTTTGGCTAAAATTAGACGGTAATAACCCATTTTAAACATAGGCATAACTTTGGGCCCAATATTCAGTAACACTTTTAGAACATACTGATATTGGAGAAAAAGGACTTGAATTTTAAATCATCATCTGTTCTGCTAATTTTACAAGAGGGTGCCTGATCGCTTCGTGGGTCACTGTCTTTGGTTCCAATCACGAACTCGAACATTTTAAGCAAAATGGCTTTTGCTTGAGGTATATCTTCTTAGTCTCTTTGACAAAACTATTGAATAAGATATCTGCTAACGAAAAGACAAGAATGATAACTGTTACATTTTGTCCCGCTAATCTGGAAGATAGACCTGTGAGGTATTCTTAACAGTTTGCATTCTTTTGGTCAAATTTGGATACCTTAGGTTTTTGGCCGGATTCAACAAAGTAAATCTGACATCCTGCTAAGCAAAAAATTCTCCAGATTTCATCAATATCATGCAATTTTTTTAAGTTCAATAACAGTCAATGCAAGGTTCAAATTCTTATCAACTCCCAATCTCCACGATCAGGACAAGCCATTTTTACCTTGACACAAAGCCTGCTGACCACTCCATATTCCAGTGGAAAGACAGTATCTTACAGAAGATCCCAAAAGTATGAAGCCTTCGTTACAAGAAAATCTTATGGAATGAGGATACGTTGTTTCCTCTCCGAATTTACTCCCATTCTGTGGCGTTTTGATGTGACCACAGTCCAGCGCTTAAAGGTAAGGCAATTGATGGTGGAGGAAGACGCCAGAAAAAGTCGACCTCGTAGCACCCCCTCTTCAGATTATAATGACATTAGATCATAATGGCCTGATACCCAGAGATCATCGCCATGTTAGTCGTTGTCACAAGTGTTGCGGGGTTAGTTTGTGACTTGCGATCAGGGACGGTGAAATGCTTTTGGAAGTACCAAAATATGTGTGTTCAGGAACTTTTCAGCAATATATCCGGAACTACTCAATAAATTATGTGACCTTTGAGGAACAGAAAATATCTAAGGCAAATGTTTGAGTGTGTTTTCGCGCCAAATGGAGGCTATTCTGTTTATTATCCTTCCAATATTTTACAACGCGCGGGAATATTACGATCACATAATGCATTTCGACCAAATCGAGCGCGATCAAAAATACTTCATGGATTATTATTTCGGTTGTTTACCATGGCAATGGTTGCTAAGGAAACCAAAAAAAGGAGAGTTTGAGAAATATATTAGAATATTCCGGAAAAAATAAATGACAGATGCTGTTCACTCGGAGAATACAGTAACACTGACCTTGCCTTATATACAAAGGCAAAAGAAATTCAGTTATGATTTGTTTGTGCGTTAAACTTCCAAGCTGCAATAGCTAAGAAATTTCAAGAGATTGGTAGAGAAGAAGGTTCAAATATGGAAGTTTTGCTGAGGTTGCAGCGGAAAGCATTCTGTGCTCAGACCTCATGAGGGAGAAACAAGCTTTGATGTATTCAACAAAAACATCCGCACTTAAAAGAAACAAATGTCATCACATCAATTCAAGTTTGTTGGGGGGCAGCCACATAAACACGGTGTTGCTTCTTCTAAAGTTATTCAGACCAGAGCGTGCAAGGCTCCAGGAGATTCATCTCGAAGGCGACAGCTTCGATTGATTGGGGAGTCAGTGATTAGAGTGAGGAATCAATGAGCTCTTATAAGAGCCTCAGATCGAAAAAAGGGTCGGTCGATCAGGGGTGAATGCGCTCTGATAAGAGCTACCGATCGCAAGACGTTTGTTAATCGATCGGGGTGTCTAAGAGCTCTAATAAGAGCTATTGGTCGCAAGACATTTGTTGGTCGAACGGGGAGTCAACGAGCTCTGATAAGAGCTACGACCGCAAGACATTTGTGGGTCGATCAGGTAATCAAAGAGCTCTAATAAGAGCTACCGATCGCAAGACATTTCTTACCGATCGGGGAGTCAATGAGATTTGTTATCGATCGGGAAGTCAATGAGCTCTAATAAGAGCTCCCGATCACATGACATTTGTAGGTTGATAAGGGAGTCAAGGAGCTCTAATAAGAGCTGACGATCGCAAAACACTGGTCGGTCGATCGGGGTAGTCAATGAGCTCTGATAAGAGCCCCCGATCACAAGAAATTTGTTGGTCGATCGGGAAGTCAATAAGCTCTAATAAGAGCACCCGATCGCATTACATTTGTAGACCGATCGGGGAGTCAAGAAGCTCTGAAAAGAGCTACCGATCGCAAGATATTTATTATCGATCGGGGAGTTACTGAGTTCTGATAAGACCTCCCGATCGCATGACAATTTTTTGGTCGATAGGGACACAAGGAGCTCTGATAAGAGCTACCGATCGCAAGATATTTGTGCATCGATCGGGGAGTCAAGGAGCTCTGATAAGAGCTACCGATCGCAAGACATTCGTTACCGATCGGGATGCCAATGAGATCTGTTATTGATCAAGAAGTCAATAAACTCTGATAAGAGCTACCGATCACAAGCATTTGTTGGTCGATCGTGAAGTCAATGAGCTCTAATAAGAGCTCCCGATCGCAAGACATTTGTTGGTCGCTCGGGGAGTCAAGGAGCTCTGAAAAGAGCTACCGATCGCAAGATATTTGTGATCGATCGGGGAGACAATGAGCTCTAATAAGAGCTACCGAACACACGACATTTTTTGCTCCATCGGGGAGTCACTGAGTTCTGATAAGACCTCCCGATCGCACATTTGTTGATCGATCGGGAGTCAAAAAGCTCTGATAAGTGCTACCAAACACATGAAATTTCTTGGTCCATTGTAGAATCAATGGGCGCTGATAGGAGCTACCGATCGCAAGGCATTTATTGGTCGATCGGGAAGTCGATGGGTTCTGATAAGAGCTCACGATTGCATGACATTTGTTGGTCGACCAGGAAGTCAATGCGCTCTGATATGAGCTACCGATCGCAAGACATTTGCTGGTCGATCGAGGAGTCAATGACCTCTGATAAGACCTACCGATCAAAAGACATTTGTTGGTTGATCGGGAAGTCAATGAGCTCAGATAAGAGCTACTGATCGCAAGAGATTTGTCGGTCGATCGGGGAGTCAAAGAGCTCTAATAAGAGCTACCGATCACAAGACATTTGTTGGTCGATCGGGGAGTCAATGAGCTCTGATAAGAGCTACCAATCGCGAGAGATTTGTTGGTCGATTGGGAAGTCAATGGGCTCTGATAAGAGCTACCGATCGCAAGACATTTGTTGGTCGATCGTGGAGTAAATGGGCTCTGATAAGAGCTACTGATCAAAAGACATTTGTTATCGATCGGGGAGTCAATGAGCTCTGATAAGAAATCTCGATTGTAAGACATTTGTTGGTTGATCGGGGATTTAATGGCTCTGATAAGAGCTACCGACCAAAACACATTTGTTGTCGATCGGGGAGTCAATGAGCTCTGATAAGAGCTCCCGATCGCATGACATTTGTTGGTCGATGAAGGAGCCAATGAGCTCTAATAAGAGCTACTGATCAAAAGACATTTGTTATCGATCGGGGAGTCAATGAGCTCTGATAAGAAATCTCGATTGTAAGACATTTGTTGGTTGATCGGGGATTTAATGGCTCTGATAAGAGCTACCGACCAAAACACATTTGTTGTCGATCGGGGAGTCAATGAGCTCTGATAAGAGCTCCCGATCGCATGACATTTGTTGGTCGATGAAGGAGCCAATGAGCTCTAATAAGAGCTACTGATCAAAAGACATTTGTTATCGATCGGGGAGTCAATGAGCTCTGATAAGAAATCTCGATTGTAAGACATTTGTTGGTTGATCGGGGATTTAATGGCTCTGATAAGAGCTACCGACCAAAACACATTTGTTGTCGATCGGGGAGTCAATGAGCTCTGATAAGAGCTTCCGATCGCAAGAGATTTGTTGGTAGATCGGGGAGTCAAAGAGCTCTAATAAGAGCTATCGATCGCAAGACTTTTGTTGGTCGATCGGGGAGTCAGTGAGCTCTGATAAGACCTACCGATCGCTAGACATTTGTTATCGATATGGGGGTCAATGAGCATTTGACTATCTTTGCAGGTTACGTAAATGTAGGAGATTGGATACTGGTTGGCTAATGCAACTTCTACATCATAACCAACCTCAACTCATTCTCAATTGTCTTTATTTGACATATTTCTCACACGGACTGTATTTTTCAAGCCAACAACAGCTGCCGTTCATTCTCGTCAGTATAAATAAATATAATTAGCAAAAAAACATCAAAAACTGACCCAAAACGATTATGATCGTTCTTTTTTATCACAGAACGATAAGAAATGATAATTTAAATGTCGTTTTAACTATATTTCACAAAAAATGTTTATCTTGGTTTCCTTAACAACCATTGCTGTGGTAACCGTTTAACCAATTGCAATTATTCCACATTAAGTAACTTCAAAAGTTACTCCCCTCCCTATCAAAAGATTATAATATTTGCTTGAGTATTTCTGGATATATTGGTAAAAAAGCGCTCCTGAACCTATACATATTAGCAATTCCAAAACCACTCCACTTTAATATCAATGTGTAGCAAGTCACTGACCCACATTTGTGACTATGACTGACATATCAATGATCTATGGGTATCAACCAATCATAATCTTAAGTTGAATCTTTTGTGTAGAAAAAATTTAAAAATTTAAATTTAATTTAATTTAAAAAATTTAATTCAAATTTAGTTGAGGTGCTACGTAGTGCCTAAAAAGGCACTACGTAGCACCTCAACTAAATTTGTTGATAAGTATTCATTTGATATACTATAAGATGTCACAACCTGGCAATACAATGTGAGGTGATCATGGGTTTACTCTCTTAAGGCGAATTTCAATACTTTTCTTGGGGTTTCATGACCAATAAAGTGAAGCAAGACGGTTTAAGACTGATATGAGTGGAAAGGATTCAAATGGATTGGATTGGATTGCACTAGACGGGAATGGGTTGGGTTGGATTGGATTGGGGCACACTGAATAATATTTAGTCAGATTTAGTTTAATGGGTATAGAGAAGGGTGGATTGGGGCATAATGGACTGGACTGAAGAAGACTGGAGTGTATTTGAGTGCAGTGAAAGGGGATTGAAGTACACTGGCCTATAAAAGGTAAATTTTAGAGGACTGAAGAGGATAAAAGGACTCGGAGTGGATTGGTCCCTAATTGAGCAGATTGGGTTTGATTAGCTAAGACTAGAATAAATAAGAGGGGAATGAAGTGGATAGTAAATACTAGAAAAGGATTTAACAAAAAATTGAGCAGATTAAGCTAGACTGGTGTGGACTGAGGTGAAATGGGATGGGTAGGCCAGGGCAGATTTTACATGGATTTGTAAGGATTAAGGTAGATTGGGATGATTTGGGTTGAATTGGAATGACTCAGGGAGACAGGGGTGGGATTTGGATCAGTTTGGGAGAACTGGGATGTTCTGGACTAGATTGGATGAATTTGATTCAAGTTGGATGGAATAGCATTGGCTGGTGTGAATTGTAGAAAATGGGGTTCTCTGTGGTGAACTTAAGTTAAAGATGTAATAATTTTTATTAGAGTGTATCATGGAAAAATTACTACCTTGGCAGGAAGTTTGCTTTCCACTCCAAATTCCAGTGGACTGACATCTCCTTATCCTTGAGCCAACCAAGTTGAATCCAGCATCACAGTTAAATATTATTTCATTAGGATAAACCGTCCTTTGCCCAATGGCAGTTCCATTCAATAGGAAAGGAAGTGGACCACAGTCCCTGGCTTTGATGTTTGCAACAAATGAGGAAAAAAAGGCAAATATGATATCTTTTATTGAATTTTGTATAATTGTGGCCATAACCAAATATGATTTGACCAAAAAAAGCAAGTCGTTAGAAAGTTTGGATATCCATTTAATAATTGTTAAGGTTTAATGAGCCATCTAAAATTCTTTAGATGTGTTTCAGATGTTATGTCAGCCAGGTCATGCTAAAAAAAAAACTAGAAGGTAATAGATCAGAGAAAACCTTCACCAAGAGAAGCAATTGTAAAGCTAAGAAATATATGCCTAGAATAAGGTTTCTCTTGGTGCAGATTGTAAAAATAATACATGTGAGGCCCCTGCTTGTCAAATTAGATCTCATTGCTCATGTCCTGTTGACAAAAAAAATGTCCCCTGTATTCATATTGCTGCCAATTGCTGCCAATTGTGTTACCTCACATGTTAACTATCACAGTAAATGTACCTTCACACGAGGCTGGCATTCCACTCCAAACACCTTCTGAGGTGCAACGTCTGAGGTTTGATCCTTTCAGCAGAAACCCCTTGTCACAACTGAACAGCACTATGTGAGGATAAGTTGTTCTGTCTCCAAAAAAAAGGGATCCATTGGTTGGTGATTCAATTGGTCCACAATCTTTAGCTAACCCAAAAATAAAAGAAACATGATATTTAATTAAAATAAAAAAAAGGCATGTTGGGCATGGGTGTAGGCACACACAGTTTTGTACAACAAATGCAATTTATGGTATGTTAATAACAAATGGTTAGAGTAAAGTTATATGTAAAATGTCCATGCAGTTAGCTTAATGAATGAACTTTCTCACCTTGACAAAAGGTTTTATTACCACTCCACAATGCATTTGCTTGACAATATCTTACTACAGATCCTTTCAGTTCAAACCCATCATCACAAGCAAAGGTCAAGGAGTTTGGAAAAGTTGTCAGGGTCAGTCCAACTAAGGATCCATTTGTGGGAATCTCAAGCGAGCCACAGTCTTTAGCTGCACAAAAAATGATGTACAAGCAAGATTCAAGATACCATTTTTAGGTCAAATGATGATGAAATTCCCACGAATAGAAAACAACCACTTTCTTTGCAAATTTCATTTCCTTACCTTCACAATATGCTTCAACTCCACTCCACACACCATCCGACATGCATTCCCGTTCAGATGAACCTCTTAAATGAAAGCCACTGTTACAGGTAACTGTGACCCTGCTTGGGTAAGTGGTTTTTGTACCATGTTTGGTGCCATTTATGGGTGTGCGTATTGGTCCACAGTCTTTGGCTAAGAAGGAAAGGATGCATGCAGTTCAGTTACCAAATTTTGACTCCAAAATAGATCCTAATTCAGTGGAATATAGAAAAGGTCAAGATGAAATTCAACAATCCTTGGTATAACAAATGTCAAACCTCAAGTATCATCTCACCTTCACACAAAGTTTCAGCACCACTCCAAACTCCATCTGATGTACACTGTCTCTCATTTGAGCCAATCAAATTAAACCCATTGTCGCAAGTGAACAAAATTTTGTTCAGATAAGTGGTCTGACTTCCATGTTTAGTTCCATTCCTTGGTGCTTGAATGGGCCCACAGTCTTTAGCTATACAAAAATAAATTCAAATTATATAAGATACAATTGCTCTCAATATGGTAGAAAAGCTATAACAGTAATCAAAACTCAACCTGCATTACACCCACACCAAAGAGACTGTCCCTTTCACAAGATCTGATTACTGAGCAATGATAGCTAATTGTCAACTTAGAGAGAAAATAATGAAGAAGAAAGAATTTGGGTCATAGATAGACATCTACGAGAATCATTTGACATTTTGTCTTCATTTTGGGGGAAAAAGAATAAGAAACATGAAAAATGGACCTAGAAACTGATTGGAGAGTTCAAACAAGCTCTGTGGGTAAATAATCAGGAGAAATTTACTTGACTTCAGTAGTAGACTGTATAGGACCCATGACCTTCTTAAGTTGCCATTAATGACCTTAGTCTTACACATAGCAAAATGTATACAGCAAAACTTTCTGTTACCTTGGCAAAGTGTTTGCATACCACTCCAAGATCCATTTGCCAAACAGGTCCTTACTGTCGATCCCAACAAGATGAACCCTTCATCACAGCTAAATTTGATAAAATTAGGATATGTTGTTTCCTGTCCAAGCTTGCTGCCATTTTTTGGAACAATTAAGGAACCACAGTCAACCGCTGCAAGAAAATAGAGAATGTATATTTAACACCTTGGTAACACACCAGTAATGGTAATCTGGTTTCATGCCTGTCAGTGGATGTCTAAGGAAAAGTGTAATTATGCTGCCCACATGCATATGCTACTTACAAAGCATGATTTAGCTATTTGAGCTATATCCAAATTGGTCATACTTGGCAGATAAATTCACGTGTTTGCACATTTAAATTTCCCGCGAAATGAAGTCAAGGAAATAGCAGCTACATAAATTTCTGGCTACTTGTCCCTGATCAATAACTTCACTTGATAGATTTTAAGTGTGGAAAGAAAATCTGAGGACTTTGAAAGAGTAACATATCTTACAGTAGTTGATACAGTTGGCCAAAACAAGGAGAAGACACCTCTTACAATATTTTACAGCTTAAAGAAAATCAGCAAAGGAAAGCGCAAAAGAAGTACCACACCCGGTACTTGCCGACCTCCAAATAAGTATCGATGTTGCGTAATTATTTGGTGGTTGAGCAGACGATTTACCGACATAGTGTCCAACGAACGAATAGTCCTTGATATCTCAAAGCTTCTCCTAATTGCTTTAAGGTGCCTACCTCGTGTCTATATTAACGCCTACGTTCAATTTGCTTGATTTTATTCCGTTGTGCCAACTTCGCTAAAATCTTTCAATGTTCAAATTTTATACACAATGAACATGAGCCCGGATGCCCCGACCAGATGTCTGCAAAATCGCCGATGGAGAAGAGGAAACTTCACCCCTTCTTTATCCCGACAAAATAACTCATTTTCTTGTTATTTCTGTTGAAAAAAGGTATCTCAAGCCACTGCTTTGGCTGACAGGTTTCCAACAGTCAGGCTTGTTATTGGGGAATATCGCTGGTTGGGTGAATTGCGGGCAAAGTTACTGCTAAAAGCGTCGCGTGTTTGTGTCGCGTTGAGTCACGCGATAGGTCTTGAAGAATGCGAGATTATTTCATCATTCACACGGCAATCCCGGACTCTAGTTTCAACACTATTTATTTCTTTGTTGTTGAGCCATGTCACAGGAAATACGTTCATAAGTTCTTTAACAAAGTGCGATTTTTGCCATGTCTTATTTCTAAGCGCTACCGCTTTCAAGTCGCACACTTGAAGCTTCAAAACTTTCGCACAAAATAATCGCGAGTACACGATTTCTCTTATTTCTGATGGCGCAATTTTCAATTGAGCGTTGGAAGTAGTTCGGGTTTGATTTGATTTTTGCTTATTCCTTTATGTGATTGGTTTAGAAAACTTGCGCCACTAACTCGACCGATCACATTCAAAGCTAAAATCAATCGCAACTTTGTCACACGCGTTTTCCCGCGCTTCTTGCCTTTTTTTTAATTCGAGGTCTCATTGGCTCCTGGTGATATTTACCCTTGCTATGATTGGCTGTTATAATTGTTTTCGTTTTGGTTCTAAGACACTCAGTCGAAAAGCCCTCTAATTGGTTTGTTGGAAACGCAATACTCTGGAATAGGAAATGAGGCAATCAGGAATCATGTTTTTGCCTTACCTCTACAGAAAGTCTTGACTCCACTCCATTGCTTATCAGCCTGACAAGTTCTCTTTGAGGATCCCAACATATAAAATCCCTTGTTGCAAAAGAAACTGACTTCATTTAAGAAAGTTGTTTTATTGCCGACCTTAGTACCATTGTTCGGTCTCTGAAGGAGCCCACAGTCAACCGCTAGAAGACAGTTGAAAAAAATGGATTTGGATTTGAGACATACACTAGATTCACGGAGACATTAAATAATTTGTTACCAGTTCTTATTAAAGACAAGAATAGCCGCTTTAAAGACGCTTCCCGGAACTGAAATTCGGCTTATCTAGTATTTGCATTATAGATTGGCTAATTTGTTTCATGTCTTCATGCCTTTTTTTGTACCTAATAGGAAACTGTCGCTAAGTACAACACATCCAACTGGTTTCTTGAAATAAAGATTAAGAAAAAAGACCTAACTGAGGGAAATCCTTTTACGCGGAGAAAAAAGTCCGATAAGGTTGACCAAATATACATCTGCTGTGCTTCACTTGGAGGAGCGAGTTATGGAAAAAGAGGAACGAAAAAAATACAGTGTATCTTACGTTTACAGGTAGTTTTACTTCCACTCCATGTCCCATTAGCTTGGCATCTTCTCACAACAGACCCATAGATTTCGTATCCGATAATGCAAGTAAACGTTATTGAGTGAGGGTATCTAGTAGATACTCCTGAGACGGACCCATGGTCTGGCAGTGTTGGCTTGCCGCAGTTGATGGCTTCAAAATGAGAGAACAAGCTTCAAAAGCAAAAGAACTCCACTCCAAGACAGTGCCAGTTAACAACGAATAACTGACGTCGTAAATGCACGAATGTAGTAGCGTCAGAGGAAAGCTTTGGCCTCCAAAATAAAGCTGTCCAGCTGGCGAAATTTACAACCAGGACTGGCCTCGTTAAAGCGAAACATTAAATGCTGTTTTTTACGTTTTATTGTTTTCAAGGAATGAGCAATGATTCTTATTAAGTTAGTTAGTTTTAAATAAAACATGGTTGAATCGTTTAATTTTAAGTTTAAGACAAGTTACACAACGTTACTTGCTGCAAATGCAATAGCTGCGGTGCGCATTCAAAATGCATTCATATGCTGAAGAAAATTTAGAACGAAAGGCGGAGCAATCAGTGACTTCAAAAAGAGACAGTAGAAATACCGTTGAACCGAGTGCGTATAAAAGAAACAACGGATAAATAATTTAACAGCCCAACGAAAGTTTGGAAACGTAGATAGTGACGAGCGGACGGACTGACGGACGGACGGACAGACGGACAGACGGACAAACAAAGGGAAGTTCTGACGGACGGACGGACAAAAATAATAGCATAAAAGACAACAATTTCACAATTACATATTTTTTTATAAATAACAAAATTTAATTGTCATTTAAAGCTGTTTGCAAAAGTATAGAAACTGATTATACTCATCGCTTTTATCACCTTCACAGACTGTAGTGTCTCCGCTCCAATTTCTGTCTGCTTTACATTTCCTACGGTGTGATCCACGTAAAATAAAACCTTTGTCACAGCTGATTTCCACTTCGTTCGGGAAGGTTGTCTCTTTCCCTATCACTGAGCCGTTCGCGGGATGAGGAAGCTTCCCACAGTCCACGGCTTGGATGAAAGTACAATTGATAAACAGCAATTAAAGTTGGTCGAAGAACAAAGACGATACATCCATTTGTCAATGGACGAGTTTGAAACTGGGTTAAAACCCCGAGTTAGAAGGACTGGAGGTTAACATTTTCATATTCTTTTTAGTTCTCTGCTTCAACAGATTGCGTTAAATCAACTGAGAAGGAATTACAAATATTTCATGGTAAGTCAGTGAAATAAACCCCAAAAAACTCGAAACTTAGAAAGTTCCCATATCAGTGGGTTTTTACATAATAGAATGGTCGAGATGTTTTAATTAAATTGCTTACACACATGATCACATTTCAAACCCACAGCGCTCTAGCCTTAAAAGACACGTAACGATAGTCCAATGACTGTCACGCTGAACTCGGGTTTCCATCATCAAAAATAGGTAGTTAGAAAAAAAGCCGCTACGGGTTCTCCAATACACCTTGGCATAATTGCCTGGATAAAACAAACTGAGTACATAGGAGATTCAGCGGAGGAGCCAACCTTTCCTTCTGCGGTAAATGGACAAAATAGGTCAATCTGGCCCAGAATCCCACCCTATGTGTTGGTAAATAAACTCTTGGTTCTTCATGATTAAAAGCCTGAGATTCCATTCGCTTGATCTGATACTCGTGTTCTAAAAAGACCTTTTAAAGGCCATAAGGGGCCTACTAAATTGCTTTTTTTTTTCTTCATTAATATCGTTGAGGGAGATTACCTTTACAAACTGTCTTTACGCCATTCCAGCTCTTGTCAGCCATGCACATCCTTACAGAGGACCCAACCAGATCGAATCCAGTGTCGCAACGGAATCTTATCTTGTTAGGAAATTTCGTTTCGGTGCCAATGGAAGAACCATTCGTAGGGACGGATAAAGCACCACAGTCAACCGCTAAAGATTCGAAAGTTAAAGTTCAAAGATTTCTCTATTTAATTTAATTGATCAGACCTCAAGAATTTATCACAGAGAAGTTTGGCTTCACGACAGACAGCCATTTAGTGAGAGGCACTAGCAAAGTAACTTCATTGATAAAAGTTTGTTGGGACACACAATCATTGAACTCACTTAAATCTCCCACCGCAATATGAAATAACTTGATATTGTCGAGACAAACCCAATCAGACATAAAGCGCTCGAGCTCATAAAGACAGGACTTGCGCTCAATCCGGGACAAGACATATTTTACATTACACTTCCGTACCTGAAATTTTTGCACGATTTAAAGAGTAGGTGCATTTGATATTGTTAAGGGGTCAATTCGTTCTCAGTGAAATGGATAATTTTTCTTTTAATAGAAAAGGACAAATATCTGCTCAAACAAAGTAAAGTTAATCACCTTTACATTCCGTTATATTTCCACTCCACGTTCCGTTCGCTTGACATGTTCGTCTTCGTGGTCCGAGCAGGGTGAATCCTTCATCGCACCTGATCTCCGCATGGTTTGGGTAAGTAGTTTCTTTTACGATTAAAGAGCCGTTCTTGGGAGGATCGAGGCTCCCACAGTCAACAGCTTCACAAGAAACGTGAAATTAATGAGCGAATCTGATGTAATTAACCTCCTTCAGAGCCCTCCCCCTCCTTCCCTCCTACCCCCATCCCACCCTCCCTTCCCTTCCTCTCCCACCCTCCCTTCCCTTCCCTTTCCCCGCTACATCGCAAAATGTGATAAACGAATGCTCTCGGGAGTCTTCGAACTTTTTTCTTTGTACCACGCCGATTACAAAAGCTTAACATCTGTCTGTATGCTTCCATTTATCCTATTTTATAGCTCAGACACTGGAAAATCAAGCTTATATCGCCAGTAACAAAAGCAGTATCAGTTGTAACTAGTAAACTTTAAGTAAGTGTCTAGAGCATAAACCATTATCTATAAGATAAGATATGGATTCGCACCCGATGTGAACCTGACGTTCTTTATGCCACTTTTCCTCATCAGGTTAAGAGTGACAGAAATTATTTGTTCAATCCATTAATTGTCTATCGCGCCACGTACTTAATGAGGTCGATTCCAAAAAAGTAATGTTGCCTTTTGAAGGAACGTCTCCCAGCCTCAATGGTAGTTGGAAAAGTGAGGTTAAGCCTCAAAATGGACCGTTAAAAAGTGAGAGCGAAAATAAAACCGTAGAAATAAACGATTTCTAATACACTTACCATTACATGTCACTTCTTTCCCGGTCCAGCTTTTGTCCGTGGTGCACATTCTTTTGGCACTGCCTTGCAATTCAAAACCTTCGTCACATCTGAATTCGAGCTCACTTCTGAAAGTTGTTTCGTTACCAATAAATGTTCCATTCTTTGGTCGAGGCGGAAAGCCACAATTTACAACTTTAAACGTGAACAGATAGACAATGAGAGTAAGGTATGGCAAATCTTGGATCGTTATTTCAAGATTGTTTCAAACTTGTTAGCTCAATGCACAATGCCTCTTTCTAAGAGAGATCTCGCAACTTAGCAATTGTCAAAACATTAACATAGAATATTAGCATAAGAATGGATACCGTAAAAGTGTTTACCTCCCAGTATCGCAAACCCAGAAAAAATTTTCAGATGCAAACCCTAGTGCTCTAGGATAGTAACAAAGCTTAACACCTCACAGCCACTTCGTACTTCCTTTTTTGTACTAAATTTCACGATTTTGACGAGACGGTGCATTGCAGGGTTATATTTTCGCGATTAAAACAGGCAAATATGAAATTCGCAATTAAAGCGTTCTCAACTTTTGACGACCGCACGAGAGATGTTCCAAGGAATTTGTATGAATAGAGCGATTCAGCAAGATTCTCTACTCCATAGGCGCAATCTTTGCAAATTAACATCATTTCACCACAAAAGGAAGATACACACTAGAAGTTACTAGCAAGATCGGTAAATTAATTGTGTATTTGTTGATACATATCCTGTAGATGTTGTTGTTATTACACGTTGATCATTTTTTCTTTCTTTTTTTTGTGATCTGAATTTTCTGTAGGGATTTAATTTCGCAAGGATTTTTATGCGAGGGTATTTAATTTCGCGATTTTTTGCAACCGCGGAAAACGCAAAATTAAGTACCAATATAGGAAAAAGTCAGAAGAAAAACTATGGGGAAAAAGTTAGGCACTAGATACAGAACTTCAACGTTGTGTTTATTGCATAAAGCGTCGACAGTAGACAAATTTTGGACACCTTACCTTTACAAACTGGTTGAATTCCTGTCCAAGTTCCATTTAGTTGACACTTGCGGTCTGCTGACCCCTCTAGTTCATAGCCCAAGTCACAATCAAAGTAGACCTTGCTATTAACAGAATATGTGACTCCCAGCTTTCGACCATTCTCAGGT
This sequence comes from Pocillopora damicornis, assembly GCF_964200805.1. Classification (NCBI taxonomy): domain Eukaryota; kingdom Metazoa; phylum Cnidaria; class Anthozoa; order Scleractinia; family Pocilloporidae; genus Pocillopora; species Pocillopora damicornis. Next base: position 17,772,693 of record NC_142673.1, on the reverse strand, counting down.
GTGCCTGGGTCTCCACATCCTCCCTCTGTCATAAGAGAGCCACAGAATGAGTCATGCTGCTTATAAAATGTGAAAAGATTCAACACGCGGTGGAATTATAACCACCGGGATGATCTAGGAACAAACGTAAGGTCGAGATATTCTACAGTTACAGTTCTTCTACGATAGATGTCCCCTGAGAGCAAAATAATCGTGAGACACGGAAATAAATCCACAAGTCCATGGGGAAGTAGCGTAACTAGGAGATATCCAGGGCAAAACTACAAGGCCGATACATTCGTCTTGGTTTTTGGCATTTTACTTTAAAAGGATTAACAAAGTTTGTATATTGAAGTATCACAGAGACCAAAAATAATCATTTAAAAAAGTGGCTCTCCATACTTTATCTCTAATCTGCTAAATCTGCACAAATAAATTTTATTTAGAGAGATGACCATAACAACGCGCAAAATGTGTGGGCGATCTCTGAAACTCGGAGGCCTTTTTTTTTAATTTCAAATTTTATGTTTTTTCTGTGGTAGATTAATTGAAACTTTGTCAATTGTTTAGAGGTTGACATTGCCTGTGATAGATTCCGAAACATACGTCGGTTTGTGGTTTGTAGTGATAAGCCCTGAATATGAAAAAAAACTACCAGTCCGCTCAGAATGACCCACCTGTACATTTGAAAGGCAACACGGTCCAGGAACCAAGGAAACACATTTGAGTCGCCATCCCTTCCTGGTTGTAACCTTCATTACATTTGAATGTGACTTTATAACCAGAATGGTATTTTTTGCTCGGATTTGAGATGTTCGCGTTTCTAGGAATAGTTGGGGGTTTGCAGTCTTTCACTGAAAAATTAGCAAGAAAGATACCAACTGATCAGCCTAAATGAGAATCTTTCAATCCATTCAAAGCCATCTGTTCCAAATCGGATGGCGCCGTACAAATTCTGATTGCAGAGTGCATGCGAATTCGGAACAGAAGCGTCCAAATCCGATAAGCATATTTCTGGTTCAGTAGCAATGGACATGATGGACGTTTGGTTGATGGCGTTTCGATTTTCGGACTGTATTTTCGAGATAAAAATCAAGGCTTACTTGCTTACGTCTCTCTTGATTTTTTTGTCACGACTTTTGGCTGGGCGTTATTGTTATCCGTTTGTATGCGTGTCAATTAGCCCACCCCTATTGGTCTCGTTAACATTCGTCAAGACAATATAATTTTCTCTTAAAAGCAAGATCAGGAAGGCTCTAATACGTGCATATAAAGGCACAGAGGTCTAAATTGGGAGTTAAATAGAGCGCAAATAGCCAACGTCCAAAACAATTTTGTTCTTAGACTCAGAAAGAAAGATTTGATTGAGGCTAAATTGCATACCCTATACCTATGAATCATCACTCTCAATATAATATGACAGCATGTAGCCGTGAAACCTAAATAGGGTAGTCCCCCCCACAGGATGGATCAACAATTAAGCCTACACGAACTTCGCACTGCAAAAGTTTACTCACAGCATCTAGGAGTGAGGCCTTCCCAGCGTTTCTTAGCGGTGCATCTCTTGACTGGAGCTGTATTCAAATTGTATCCTTCATTGCAGGAGTAATGAGCGGTTGAGTTGTAACTTGTGTTATTGTAAACGAGGTTGCCATTGCTGATTGACGGTGGATTTCCGCAAGACATTCCTGTTTGATGGTTTAGGACCAAAAAAAATATGAAACGACAAATCATTTAGTTCTATGCGCTAGTTCAGCTAACATTAATGCGATACAAACCCGGCTTACATACAGACACCGAATGTGTAGACAGAATGCCACAAAAGTGGAACGGCCGATTCAGATAACCTGTGTAAGAAACTCTCACGGCGAATGGCGTATAACAGAGAAAAGAAAAGAGATGAAACTAAAATGAAAGAGCTCAGAAGAGTACCAATTATCACACAAATGAAAACTTCAAAGATTCTTAAAATAAAAAAAACCCAATAATCTTACATTCGATAGACACTACATTCCTTTCCATGTCGAAAAAACCAACGTACGTTCCCCTCTGATGAACTGAACAGGAGTTTTGGAACATTTACCCCTTCATATTTTTATGCTAATACGTCCCTTCGAACTTCCAACAGATTCTCAAGATTCAAGTGCCTATTTCATTCGCATATTTAAATAACAAATAAATTTTTCCAACTCAGAAATCCAACTTAAACTCAACTGGACCGATCATTGTTCTTTGTTCACCCTTTTTTTGTACCTGAACGTCCAAAACGTTTCACACCATTTCGTCACGCCAAATTAGCTGATCAATGGTAAAGTCCCATTTTTATTCAGCTGTTAAATGAGTCTAAAGACAAAAAAATGTGGATGCTGAAAGAGCTCCCAACATAGAGCAACACCGAAGTTTCTATATTCCTTTTTATTACCAACTTTCGTGACCGATCTCCTTGTCTAACCGTGGACTGACACACCTCAATAGTCACTTTAGCGACTTCATAGTCATGTGAGAGTTGCCGCTTAACTGGCTATCAGGAATACAAGGCTATTTTCTTTTACCTGATCACAAAGTTATAACTTACCTATTTCCACGCAACTGAACCCACAACTTCCATCACAAAGGCACTTGTATTTATCTGAACCACACCCACTTTGAGGACTACACTCTTGTGTGCATTTAGTTCTGGGGGCTCGGATGGTTCTTTTACACGCGTGGGTACCTAAACACATGTCCACACACACGGACCAGTTACTTGATAGGAACATGTAATATATTACTATATGATATATATAATAGTCTATTTTTTAGCATACATACAGGAAAAAATAGTACAATCTAAAATGAAACACATGAAGGACTCAAGTTCTAGTTTTACTATCGTTGTTATGTACGCCTTTGTCATTGTTGTTTCCGATGGTTTGATATCTGGTTGCTGGTTTCCTACCTGTCTCACAAAAATTTCATGCCTCATTATCCCACTCTCATCCATGAAGGGGAAAAAAAAAAGGCTGGTGATCTTTGAACTTCTTCATTTGCAATCTATGCGAGTCTTTCTCACGCATAAGCAAGCATTCAGTTCTTTTCCGGGTAATTCTTCCCATTTTGGTATTTGTCAGCCAAAGAAGAGAGAGATTTAATTTTTTTTTCGTTTGAATCAAAGATTAATTTATCTGTCTGTACCACGGCCATGTTAAACTGATATTATATGGCCTCCTCAACTGCGGAGATAAGAATAAACGGGGTTGTTTCTAAAGAAACTGTGGTGCTGCGTCGGTGAGAGAGTATAAGAAGGTAATTTGCTATAATCAACTGAGTTCATAATATTAAATTGCCTTGCGGAGATACGATTTTTAGTCGACCTTACCTTCGCACTGAAAAGGAAATCGAGTCCACAACCCGCTGATGCAGATTCTTACAGGATTACCGCCCGGTTTCTTTTTAAACCCTTTTTTGCAGGCCAAAGTTATTCTCTCACCAGTCCTGTATCTCCGGGTATAATTTACGGGCTTTGCGATGTACGTAGAAAATGGAATTGTTGGTAAAGAACACATTTTTACTGAAAAGAAATAATGGAAAAAATATTAATTTCAAGGCAGCAAAATCGATGAGGACACACCGTACTAGCCGATACTCACAGCAGTTAGGTCCCACGCCGTCCCACCTGCCATTTGCCCGGCAAGTTCTCTTGGCTGCTCCGGACAATGTGTGACCCTCGTTACAAACGTAAGTAACAACGGAACTGAAATTAGTGGCGGGGTACTGAGGTTGAGCGTTGGACACCCGTGGTGGCCTTCCGCAGGATAAATCTGTTCGAAAGCAAACAACAAAGATAGATAGTGAAGCGACACAAACATTTTGAGCTTACTAATAACAACTGAAATTTGATCTTACAAGGGTACTTTGGATACCCCATTCTAGTCCTTGTTGACTTTGTCTCCGAGTTGCTTCGTCTCAGGATAATCAGTAGTAGATACAATTCAATTTGACGTAAAGGGTGATTTGTAGGTAAAAAGATCAGGAGTCTAAACTAGTCATTGATGTCGGAGTATGTCAGCGAGTGTCACTTTCCCGAGTATGATGCCACGAAAGTTACTGTCACTCCTCTTGGATGTTGTTTCAGGCTATCACGGAAAATCTTTTAGTACTTTAATAAGTTAGCAGCATTAGATAACCAAAATGCGCAGACACCAAAAATTTGTCAGGATCCACACAAAGCAATGCCTCTCTCCACTACTAGCTGCTTAGGATTTTGGGTGAATCAAATCAAAGTTTTCTGTGCAAAACTTCGATGCGCTCATGTTAAAATTCGCAACTTTGCTTTGTTTAAGACTGCATACATGGAGAGGCCAAAACATTCGTTAATTACATGTGAAACGCATCCCTTCGTTCACTGCCAAGAAACGAAGCGAAGTGAAGTTAAGCGAATTGAAGCGAAGTAAATCGAATTGAAGCCGTTACTACACTGCTCAAACAGATAAATTACAAGTTATTACGATTATATATAAAAAAGAAATTGACAAAACCAGAAAAAAGAAAAAAGAAAAGGAGAGCAAACAAAGACACTTACGATCATTGTGCGAGATCAGGAACAAATCGGCGGATTGAAAACGATGTGAAAGCAATCGACAAAGGCATTTGAATCGTTAGAACGATAGATTCGAATGACAGAAATCAACGGTAAAGAGCTGGTGCGAGCGTTTTGAACTGACAAAAATTATACAAGAAAAAAAGTAACAGAATATTGATGACAGTTGTGCACGCTGAACAAAAGGACTAAATGAAGACATGACAACGGGGAAAAAGTGCGAATTATTAATACAAGGCGCTTAACGAATTTTTGGCGGCAATAATACTTTTACATCAAAGCCATGATCCTTGCAAATGAGATCAACTGTATTAATTGCAGAAAAAAACCGTGACAAAATTTGGAAGGTACTACCGACTGAGCAATGAAGCCCCACGTTGATGTTGGGAGCGATGCACATTTGTTGTGAACAAATTTATTTTGATCTGCGGATTTAAATTCATAGAGAGCCAAAATTCTAAAAATTGAGCTGCAATTTTAGCAATTGCAGAAATGAAGCCTGAAAAAATGTGATATCTCGTTATAATCTCTTTTTTTTTTTTCTTCAACATTCCTACTGGTAGCTATCAAATAGCAAGCTTACCTCTCTTTACACAACTATACCCACAGTCGCCATCGCAAAGACATTTTTCTTCAGCCCTGCAGCCAGTTAAAGGATCACACTTAGTAACACACATCCGATCGGGCTGTCGATTAGTGCGGAGACATTTCGACTCGCCTAAGAAAGAATATAGATGAATAAGTAAGGTAGGTAATTGCATTGGGTGGAGTAAATTTAAGGATTAATTTCACGCGTGTTTTCAGAAGTTGCAGAAATTGCACGAGTCGCGCAACTATTTTTTAACGAATACAGAAGCCTTGACTATGCTCTGTCCTGTTGTGAAGCCCACAAGAAGCGGCTAAAGCACGAAAGAAGTGTAGGGAGAAACACGAGATGTAGTCACTCACTTCTTGAGCGTTCTAGCCGCTTCCTACGTTCGTAGTAAGCCATCTTAATTTTCAGGTCGCCTCAATAAACTGTAAAATGCACGAATCAGCTGAATGAGATTATATTTTTGTACGACAACGCCAAAGCAATGAAAAGTATTCGTCATTCATTCAATTATAAAATGTTTAGGTCACGTCAAGCCTTTTTTAATGTTTTCCTGATTTTGGTAAATTTAAAGAAAAATGTCCTCTGCCTCAGCCAATCAGCATTTACTTATTTTGCCCTTTATGCATGTTCTAAGTATAACAATTAATACATAAATGATGTATAAAATTATGGAACAAACCCGCAAAGCAATGGAGCAGTTTCAAATCAAAGCACTGGAGGTCGCTTCTCCCAAAAATTAGTAAATATCACAAGCAAATGTTTACCGCGTTCAAAACGCGCTTTTAAAATTCAATTGGTGAACGCATAAACGGCGCCGATCAAATTCCTAACTGAAACCTACTCGATGGCTCTTTTTCTTTCGAAATGAGCGCAATCTACAAAAGAAAGAAATAAGGGATGGCTGTTGGAGAGGTCATATCTAAAAGCTGAACCGTTAGAAAAAAAAAACAAAGCAAAAAAAAAAACCCATCAACTAGAGAGTACGCCAAAACAAAGCGCGAAATTTTATTCAAATTTGGCAAATCGTTGGGATCAAAACGGCGCTCTAAATAGGGGACAAAACAAATCAAGATGAAATTGAACAAAGCTAAGAAAAAATGTACAATACAAGCGAACATTCCCTGCATTGGGAAGTTATCTTCGCTTTCAAGGGTTCTGCATCACTCCTACCACTTGTGACTGATTAAAACAAACTCATGGAAGGAAATCCAATTTCTATGATTCCAAATTTATTGCCAACACGCACGACCAAAGTGCGTGAAGTTGTCCGTGACTGTACTAGCTCACCTCACGTAAAGTTTATTTCATATTCCGAAATGACATACCTCTCAGTAGGCCTGATAGGAATGTCTAATGTTACATAACAGAAATTACTTTCGGTTTCAGCAAATATGGCACCCAATGTAGACATTGAAAAGAAAGTGAACTTTTTTCATCCTCAACTTCCGTCGTTTGGTGGGATTATGAAAATGTAAGCCATCTATTTTGTTACAAAATTTACGTCGATGTGATTTACACAACAACTAAGAGAAAAGGAAAAGGAAAATCAATTTTTATCTTCTCATGCTGGTTGATCCCCTTTTTCCAGTAAAACCTCAGTTAAACCCTGTCTCTACACGATCTCTCTACGCCTGTCTCTCTGCCCCTCGATGTTCAATTTTCATTTGTGGTCGGGGATAAATGACTAAACTCCTGACCTCTTATTTCATAACATGTCAAAACAAATAAATGCATTTAAGATGTTTGCTGTTTTCTGTATTTAGGTGGGACTGCGCGGTTTTGTTTACATGACCCTTCGCGTGCAAGGCTTAATGTGTTTGTTTGAAGAATAGAAGCACGATTGCTTAACGTAACCTCTACTTTGGCTCATAGTGGGAAGACTTCCTGTGTGTGAAATCCACACCAAAGCTTTGTTCAAGAATCATCATTGAATACACCGAAATTTCCTTCGGGTGACTTTGCGAGATCACATCTTAATTGCCTTATCTTTCCCATTTGCTCATCTAATCAATAAAATCAGTATACAGTTTCAATTTAAGAACCATATTGCGTTGAATTGCAATCAAGAGCTTATCGCTGATCTGCGTATTATGACGGAGAGGATTTGAACGATGCTCGAGTCGATAATTCGCTTCTGAACGAACGCAAAATGTGTTTGTTGAAGCTTGGGAAGAACTACCTTTTATGCGATATGAATATGCGTCATGGAAAACAATTTTCACGACGTCTGCGTGTAGTACAGAATCTTGTCTCAAAATTCACTCGCAACGGACGGTAAAATAAACTCACCTTTGACTTGACGTGTGAAAAGAATAGTCCACAGCAGGCATGAAATGAACAGAATTCTCATTTTTTGCAAAAGAGAAACTGACCAGTTTCGTCAACGGCCCTGTTAAAAGCACAGACTGGTGACTTATTGTTGGCAATAAACTAAAAATGTGAAACCGGACCGGGAATGGAGTATTGTGAACTATTATTAGAGTAAATTGATAGTTCTCGAGTTTCCCAGCCTTCAACGTCGTCATCGATCTCCCGTCTTCTCTCTTGGGAAACGTCACGCAATCTTCCATATAAATAACTTTTCTTATCTAAGTACAAATTGTAATGTGCTGCCTTACTTTTCAAAACAGCGACTGGTCATCAGACCTGGTAGTCTAAATGCGCTTTCTGTGACAGCAGATGGCAAATTACTGTCGCTCTCGCGCTTAGCTAATTGGAACTCCCAGCTGATACCCCTCAAGTCGTGTGAGCTACTATTCGGGAGAACTTGCAATGGAGAAAGGAGAGAGGATATTATCACGGTAAAATTGTGTAAGTGATAGCGATATCGTCAAGGAAAAAACAAAGGGCTATCGTCAAGGAAAAAAATCAAAGAGCTGGTGAGAAAAGATTACATATTTGAAGAAGGATTAAATATTTGAAGAAAGATGAATTAATTGACCAGAATGCTTGAGGGAAAGAAGATAAAATATTGTAATAATAATAAAGCTCAAATAATTAACACACTCGAATAAATGGCTCACTACTCAAGCCACGAACACGTTCGTCTGGATTACGAATGTCATATTATTCAATCTACACTTTGTTTGCTGAAGAGTCCTTAGAACTTTTGGCCGTGCATAATTTATTCTAAATTTAAATAAATTGCTGCTCTGTCATTAATAAGTGGCTCCAAGTTTATTAGTTTCCACCCAAGATTATGGTACAGAAAAAGAACGGTATCGAGTACGGTATTCATCTAGTACTCAATACATACACAAAGGTTGCTCAGTGATCATGGATGATCATGGATTTTGCTAGATCAGTTATGAACTATAGTTCACACAATTCTTGCACTCATTCAGAAACCCTTCTAGAAATGAGCTGTCGAAGCCCGTTTCATTAGGATGTAGCAACCTTTACATATGACTTTTCTTATTTGGACGTATTCACAACTGTAAAACTTTAACATCAAGTGTCTTGGTTCTAGATACTGTGAAAGGCTAGACGGTAAATCCTCTAGAAACAATAGAATAGGTCTTGAGAGCTTTAAGCGTAATCTGAAGATCTTAAAGCTGTTCTGAACAGTTAAGCTGTTGACACTTTTCCAAAGTCATTCGAAATTCGGATAAATTTATTATAAAGCCATTGGAACGCATCGGGGAAAGCATTGAGGTGAAAAAAAGTGCGGACAATTTATTTTTTTTTGCGATTCAAATTCTAATGACTAAATTTGATTAAACTAGCCGGTCTATATTAAATTTGTTAGTTTGATAGATACAAATCACCACAAAATGACAACCATCTTAGATTACATTTGAGCATAAACTTTTTTATCATAAATCATTAACTGAACATCAAACATCTTTATTCTACTAGTTCGTTGGAGACATTCAGCTTTTCTTGTCTTTTAGGTATCCAAGTTGACACAGAAATTTGGATCGATGTTGATAACGGAACGATATTAGAGGGAACCAAAAATTATTTCATTATCATAGTCTGATATATCAAATTATTTTCTTTCATGATTTTATCTATTTCCTGAAATATAAGGTTTATTTTCCATCTGATTTTATTATCCATTTAAATATTAATATAAAAATGACCTCATTGATACGACATTTTCGGCTGTATATATAATTGTTATGAATCTTATATCGATTTTCACGATAATTCATATACTACTCTGCTCTTTTATTACCATGAATTAAACCACAACTCGAGCATAAACGTGTGTCATTGTCATGAATAATTTCTATCTTACAACAACATGGTTCTTCCTTATTATTATTTACATACTCTTCTATTTTAAAGTTACAAAAAGGGCATGTAAGACAGTCATCATTTTTATTTCATCATGAATTTCTAAATTACAATGGATCCTACAAAATATAATGACATTAATTTTATGTAAAAAAAAAATGTCATAGAAGAACGAGATGTATCGTTTGACATTTCTCTGGTTTTTTTTGTGATTTCGTAAAATAATATCACAGATGTTTCTTTTTTCGTGAAGATTTTTTTTGGAAACTATAGTTTTATTTTTTTTACAAGAATCATGATTGAAAATTTTCTTATGCATAAAGTATCACTTTTTGGGGTTTTAAAATAGTTTCTATTAAATTTTACGTAGTATTGAGTTGACTTCGAGGTCATTTTCAAATTGATCTCGCAACGCCAACTTTCTATACTACTCACGCGCCCCACAAGCCATCAACTGAAAAAAAGAAAGAAATTAGATGTTCAGAGATCGTGACATTGTTGACATTGTTGAGAATAATCTGACAGTTGAAAGGATTCGCCTTGGAAGAAGTTATTGCTCAGTCAAGACGTGTTCAACTCCTAAAAGTCTTCCTCCCGCGCCCAATTTAGGAGGTTGAACAAAGGGTGCCATATAGAGAGGCCAGGAAAACTTGCTTGCTCACGCCCAGAGCACCATCTGGTATTAGCCCCTATTTAATACGCGCAAAGGAGGCACTAAACTTCAAATATGCGTTAACAAGCCTATAATTCTATAGAAACTTTGTTTCTGTTTGTATTCCACTAAAGTATCATAACCATTATGAGCTAACCAAGTAAGCCAGTAAGGTGAAGTTACTCAAAAAACGGGATTCATCTTTCTTTCAATTGTCATTATCTAAGTAATCTTGGATCACCCATACAGATCTGAGTTATACCAACGAATCACACTCCTAATATGTGACAGAAAATTTTAAATTACTTAAAGACTTAATTGGTAAGACAAGTTGAAATTTAGTAACTAACCAGGGGCAGAGCAGCCGTATAATTCCAGTCGGAGACAGGAAACATTCATAAGAGACGCATCGCCATCCAAAGATAATGGAAACTTTGGGTAGATACGGACTGAACGTGTTCTAATTCGAGGTTGGAGCGCAATAGCGTTTAAGGATGTTACGCCAACATTTCCATCAAATGTCTGTGTCGAAAGATAAGAGTAAAACACGATAATATTTCTTATTCATAAAATTCATCACAACGTCTCGATTACTAAAAATATGTGAGACCCAGTTCAAAGATAAATCAGACTCCCTTAATGTCGTTATTTTGTCGCGTAGTAACTCAGCTTTAGGTGAGTGAGGGAGGAGAGGGTGGGGCAGGGGGGAGGAGGTCTTTCAGTACATAGTAGAAACTTGTGAATAATTGCGTTTGTCACTCGAACCGTATGTGCTTCTTTGGGCATGCATATTGCATTGTGCGTGCAATATTCATTGTGCTTGCAGAATACCGATATTCGGATGGAATAACAGACAGGATTTGTTTGTTTATTACTAACCCGGGTTCCGTCCGTTTTCCTGTAAACGATCCATTGTCCATCCTTCTGGTATTGAATTTCGTACTTCGTTGCCCATCTTAAGTCCTTTTTGCTTCCCTGCGTCTTAATCAAAGTAAGAAACTTTTCCTCGCTCAGCAGTATTTCTATGTAGGGCAGATTGTCGGTCGGAGCCGAGCACCAGGCCCCCTGCACACTGTCAAGGCGCGCAAGGGAAGGAACATGGTTTAGACTTAATTGCGACGATGCTGTGATGCTGCTGTCTTGAATTTTCTTGTTGTGCATTCCCAGGACGGCATTGCACGCACCTTTCAAAGGAAAGAGCCGAATTTCAGCATTAAACGCCTTTGTTTGCATCAGAGTTCGGATGTTCGAGGCGAATCCATATCAATGAACAGATGTGTCCCAATTTATACAGAAGTGGCAGCATACACTGACAGGGACCTCAGGGATCTGACCATGACACTTGGCAGGTTCAACGAAACATTCAAATTTCTAAGGACAAACGCCGCCGAATTTAATCTTTCCTTCCCTTATGCCTATATGCCAAAATGCACCAAGGTAACGCTTATAGGATAAAACAGAGTAAACGTTGCTGGGAGAAACCTGACAATAAGTTTTGAAACTTACAAACTGATTTTCTGGCTCACCCCCACGCGTTCGTAGTCACGTTCGTTAAACTATTTTAAGCATTCATTCAACAAATAAAAAACTGCCATCTTCTACCCCTTTTTAATTTGTTATCGAATACTTTTATTTAGAGAGATCATCATAACAACGCGCATAATGTGTGGCCGAGCTCTGAAACTAAGAAGCTTATTTTTAATCTTAAATTTTATGTTTTTGCTATGGAAAATTAATTGAGGTTTTGTTAATTGTTTTGAGGTTGACGTCGCCTTTGAAGGATTCCAAAACATACTTCGTTTTGTGGTTTGTAGAGATAAGCCTTGAGGATGACTACCAGACTGTACGGAAATGACCTACCTGTACATTTGAAAGGCAGCACGGTCCACGAACCAAGGAAACACATTTGAGTCGCCATCCCTCCTTGGTTGTAACCTTCATTACATTTGAATGTGACTTTATAACCAGAATGGTATTTATTGCTCGGATTTGAAATCCTCGCGTTTATAGGAATAGTTGGGGGTTTGCAGTCTTGCACTAAAAAAATTAACAAGAAAAGATGATCAATCTAAAGAAGAATCTTTGAATCCCATTGAAAGCCATCTGTTCCAAATCGGACGGCGCCGGGGTAGAGTGCATGCGAATTCGGGATGGAAGCATCCAAATCCGATAATCATATTTCTGGCCCAGTTGCAATAGACAAGATGGTCGTTTCGAATTTCGGACTGTCTTTTTGGAATAAAATCAAGGCTTGCTTGCTTACCTCTCTCTTAATCTTTTTGTTATACCTTTTGGCTAAGCATTTTATCCGTTTGTATACATGTTAATTAGCCCATCCCTGTTGGTCTCGTTAACATTCGTCAGGACAATCGAATTTTCTTTCAAAAGCGAGGTCAGGAAGGCTCTAATAATGCATATAAAGGAACAGTATTCAAGCCTGCTGTTATGGAGGAGGTCTAAATTGGGAATTACATAGAACGCAAATCACCAACGTTCAGTTTAGTTCTTAGACTCAGAGACAAGGTTTTGTTTTAGGTTAAATTGCATGCCCTATACCTATAATTCATTTATTCCAATATTATACTACAGCGTGTAACCGTAAAGTCTAAACAAGGTATTACCTCCTCCTTCCCCCACCTCTCCCCCCCCCCCCCCCCCAAGATGAATCAACAATTAAGCCTACACGAACTTCGCAATGCAAAAGTTTACTCACAGCATCTAGGAGTGAGGCCTTCCCAGCGTTTCTTAGAAGTACATCTCTTGACTGGAGCTGTATTCAAACTGTATCCTTCATTGCAGGTGTAATGGGCGGTTGAGTTGTAACTTGTGTCGTTATAAACGACGTTGCCATTGGTGATTGATGGCGGATTTCCACAAGACATAGCTGTTTGATTGTATTGGACCAAAAAACATATGAAACGACAAATCATTCAGTTCTATGCGCTAGTTCTGTTCAGCTAACAGATACAAAGCCGGCGTAAATACAGACACCGAACGTGTAGAAGGCTGATTCAGATAACTTGTGTAAGAAACTTTACTCTCACGGCGAGTGGCGTATAGCAGAGAAAAGAAAGAGATGAAATTAAAATGACAGAGCTCAGGACAGTACCAATTATCACACAAATTGAAACATCAAAGGTTCTTAATCTGAAAATAGCCCAATAATATCAAATTCGATAGACACTACATTCCTTACCATGTCGAAACAACCAACACACGTTCCTCTCTGTCAAACTAAACAGGAGTTTTAGAACAATTTACCCTTTTATATTTTTATGCTAATACGTCCCTTCGAACTTCATCGAGATTCTCGAAATTCACGTGAATATTTCATTCGCAAATTTGTATAACAAATAATTTTTTTCTTTTGATAAGAATTAGGATTTTCTTTTATAAGACCGATCTGTATCTGAACGTACAAAACGTTTCACGCTATTTCGTCACATCAAATTAGCTGATAAATGATTACTTTCCATTTTTATTCAGTCGTTAAATGAGTATGAATACAAAAGAATGCGGATGCTGAAGGAGCTCACAACATATGGCAACACCGAAGTTTCTATCTTTTTTTGCAAATTTTCACTACCGACCTCCTTGTCTAATCGTGGACTGACACACCTCTAAGGTGAGACTTGCCGCTTAACTGACTATAGGGATTACCGGGTTATATTCTTTTACCTGAATACAAAGTTACTACTGACCTATTTCCACGCAACTGAACCCACAACGTCCATCACAGAGGCACTTGTACTTATCTGAGCCACACCCACTTTGAGGACTACACTCCTGAGTGCATTTAGTTCTGGGGTCATGGATGGTTCTTTTACACGCGTGGGTACCTAAACACATGTTCATACACACACGGACCAGTTATATGGTAGGAATGTATAAAATATTAGTATAAAATATATATTTTTTAACGTAAACGCGAGACATATGAAGGATTCAAAATTTAGTTTTACTATCGTTGTTATGTACGCCTCTGTCGTTATTGTTTCCGATGGTTTGATATCTGGTTATTGATTTTCTAACTCTCATTCATGGAGGGGAAAGAAACAGAAGGCGGTGATCTTTGAACTTCTTCATTTGCAAGCTTTGCAAATCTTGCTCACGCATAAGCATGCATTTAGCTCTTTTTCGGGTTATAGTTCCCATTTTGGTATTTGTGAGCTAAAGAAGAAAAATATTTAATTTTTTCACTATAATCAAAGATTAATATATATTCGTCTGCACCAAGTCCATTTTAAACTGATATTATATGGCCTCCTCAACTGCGGAGATAAGAATAAAGGGGGTAATTTTTAAAGAAACTGTGGTGCTGCGTCGGTGGGAGAGTATAACAAGGTAACTTGGTATTATCAACTCAGTTGATAACGTAGAGTGGTCACCGTTAAGGGTTTCAAAGCTGACGTTTCGAGCGTTAGCCCTTCGTTAGAGCGAAAGTAGAGGGGCTAATGCTCGAAACGTCGGCTTTCAAACTCTTAACGGTGGTCAATTTACGTTATCCACTCAGTTTGTAATATCAAATTAACTTACGGCGATGAGCGCAATGTACGAAAGAAAGGGATGTGAAGTGGTTGTTGGCCGGTTCATATCTTTAAAAAACTGAACTGTAAAAAAAAAAAATTGGAAAAAAACCTCCTACATGTTTAAATCAATAAGAGAGTACTCCAAAGCTAAGCACGAAATTTTATTCAAATTTGGCGATTTGTTGGGATCAAAACGGCACTCAAAATAGGGGCGTCATTGTTTCACGCAATTTGGCGCTGCACTCACCTCACTTAAAGTTCATTATATATTTCGAAATGACATAACTCTCAGTTAGTACCTGATAAGAATATCTAACGTTACAAGACAGAAATCACTTTCCGTTTCAGCAAATATGATACCCAGTGTAGACATCGACAAGAAAGTGAAGTTTTTCCATCCTAAACTTTAGAACAAAATATGTCGCAAGTCTTGACTTTAGATGCAATGAAGTGTGTGGCCCAAACGGGTTTGCGTCACATGTTTTGCGAACATATGTTTGATCATTTTTTTTCGTCTTTCTAGCTGAGGAAATTTACCAAACTTCTGCGGTTAATAATTGAAAACTATGTGCCTCGTCTTGTATAATAATAAGAAATTCTAAATATGTAAATTTTAAGATACTCACTTTTGCAAACTGGAAGAGCTGAATCCCAGACTCCATCGTTGCATGTCAGACGAGAATTTCCCACCAGACTGTAGTTTTTAGTATAACATTCATACGTGACCACCTGTCCGTGAGAAAAATCTGTACCATTTCTTCTTCCTCTGTCTATTAACCCAGGGTCAGTACAAGTGGCTACGAAAGAGAACAGCCATGCTCAATTAAAATGCATTAATAGAATTACTTCTAACTTTTTCAAGGTGATAATGGTAATTGAGAGTCCATCTTCATGTTAGCACAGAATGGGTACATACCCTTGCACGAGGGAATGCTAGCGTTCCAAAAGCCATCGTTGCAGTGCAGAATGTTGGTGCCATCCAGAGTGTACGGTGCATAACAAGCGTACTCGATGTGGCTATCATGTGGTAAGAGTTTCCCTCTAGGGAAGTTTTCGTTTGGTGTGTATCCATTTTTAGGACTGCCTTCGAATTCGCATTTACCTTCAATAGTAGAAATGTTTTTTGGCAAGTTTGTTTTGTGCGCATTGTCCTTGCTTTCTTTCTCACTAGATCATTCAGAGCGTATTGACAGAATTTTTAAATTCCTTGAAATTTTGTTTCAGTGCTAAGGCATGGTTTGAAGATCAAGTTTCCTGGGCTGCTTTCTGTTCATGAACATTTTTCTCGCTTAAAGTTTGTCTTGCACGATTCTTCAATTTTATTTCGGTTTCTCCCTCCCTCCCTCATAACTTAAACTTAACGGGTCGTTGGTTATCCTATTAAAGAGGCGATTATTCATTATTTCAAATTTGAATATTTTCAACTCGTATTCTTTCAGAGTCATATTACTTCCTCACAATTTAAGTAATGTAATTGTGTGCTAAACGAACTGTGAATTACCAAAGAATGGATCAAAAGGGTTACCTAAATTATCTTTCGAAACCCCTAATATAACACTATACCTTTACAGAGAGGGACACTACCGCTCCAAACGCCATCCTCACACCGTATAGTATTGTTTCCTATTAACTCGTGGTCTGTGTTGCACGTAAAATTTATTATGCTACCTTTCTCGAAATTGTTGCCGTAGCGTTTGCCATTCAATGGTTTACCAGGATCTGGACACATGGCTGTATTAGTAAAGTAGGTAGGGGACAAAACAAAAGGTTTCAAAGATCAAAAAAGAAAGGAGAAGAACTTTAAAAGCAAGCACAGGATGGGGCTGTCACGATACATCTACAGTGTACAAGAGAGATACAATTTCTACGTAAAAACAAAACAACTGATATCGCTCGGAAATTCTTTTTCATATGAATTAGAACTCAAAGGAACATCGTATTCGAATTTTCTTACCGACACATTTAGGACGGTTACCACTCCAAACGCCATCTTTGCATTGTATTTGTCCTTTTCCCTCAAGCTGATATTTTTTTATTACAGGAAAATGTTACCCACGAGTTGTGTTTAAGGTCCCACCATTGCCTACTGAGTGGGGCAAGGAAAGCTAAAAAGCTATTAATTTAGGCGGTCACTAGTCTAGTCATTACAACAAAAATATTTCTCAAGGGCACATTTTTTTCAGAAGAGCTGGAACACTCACCTTTACATTCAGGCTCGCTGGAATCCCACACTTTTCCAACACAACGAAGTTTCTTTTTACCAATCAAGTCATAACCGCTGTTGCAAAAGAATTTTGCTTCATCTCCGTCAAGGAAACGTTCTGGGGGCACCTTCTGATGCAATTTTCCGTTCTGTGGATCTCTCGGTGTTGAGCAAATGCCTGATTAATCATAAAGAGAACGTTGGTTAAGTCATCACGAATGCAAGTGAATGCATGAAGTTGCGAAAAAAACACATTTCTAACCTTTGCAGACTGGAGACGGCTTATCCCATTTACCATCATCGCATTTAATCGAACGGGCGCCAACTCTTTTATAGCCAGAATCACAGTAAAAGTTTACAGATTTTCCATGACTGAAGATATTTCCAACTATTTTGCCATTCACAGGTATGGTGGGCCTAGCACATGGTGCTATGGAGTCAAACATGTAAGAATTACTAATTTTAGCTTTAAGGCAATCATTAAATTGCTCTTTGCCTTACATTTTAATGGGAATTATTGTCTTTTTATTAGTTACCATGTGGCAGTGAGCAATAAAGACATTTTCCAAGAACTGGACAAGAACTGTGATATTTATAGGTCAGCGTCGGTTTAATCACTGGGAAAATTGTGTTCTCTATATTACTAATTTTTATTTCAGTTTACTCCCACGGGTTAAAGCGTTAAAGCTTTTCATGCGTACAGCTAACATTAAGTTGTATAGTACTTCTTGATTTTTCGTTACTCTGTTAAAATTGTCATTAATCGAAAAAGTCTATGAGTGCATTCTTCTTTTCCTTCACAAAGGTTTACAATCAGTGTGATAACGTACCCCATTCCAACGCTTGACTTGAATCTTGAATTTTTCCGTCTCCAAATCAGATTGCTGTTTTCCTTTGCAATTGCTCCAGAGAGGTCTAAATCTTTTTGCACATATGCCATCTTAACCGTGAAACTTTATCTGGTACGACATTGAAATGATTTGGGCTGCCACATAAGAATTTCAGTCATCAAGCCTTTCGAACAATGAAAACAGTCTTTCATTTTTTCTGTTTAAATTTATTTATCACTGTTTCTTGAGTTTGTTTCTATTTACATTTAGTAAGGTTAAAATTCTGTAGCATAGCAAATGCTATTATTGAAATATTCTATACGTGAATTCTTTAACTGATCAATTTTCTCTTACGTACCTTCGCATGTTGTAAGAGAGCCACTCCATGTTCCATCACTTAAGCATGTCCTTACTCTTGATCCTTTCATCTCATAACCCGTCTCTGTGCAGTCGAACACTATTCTATTTCCATAGGTAAACGCTACTTGCTCTATTATATCTCCATGATCTGGCTTTTGTAAGGGGCCACAATCCACAACTTCCGAAAGAAAACAACAACAAACAAGAATGACATAATATTAGATGTTATTTTCTAAATGTGGGAGACGCGATGGCCTTGACTCCGCTGTGCATGTTTTTGGACAAAACACTTTTCTTTTAACAATGTTCCTCATACCCAGGATTATAAATGAGCATCGGCGAATTTTGGGGGTAACCTTGTGATCAACTGGTATATTGCATCCAAGCGGGAGTAGTAATGTTCCCAGTCGCTTCATACTATAGAAAGCGGGATAAGCTCCAACAGGCCTCTTGGCTTTAGTGCAGACTTTTTCTTTACCTACTAAATTTTTTTTTCTTTTTGAATGCGTATTTCGTTTCTCGTGCGTTTAAAACAGTCTATGACTCTTTCGTCAATTGCCATAAACTATTCTAATCTTCACTCACCTAAAATTGCTGTTTAACTGCTAACACTAGACTAATAAATGTATAAGGCAGCTACAAAATAATTCTTAGGAGATTTCCGAGAAAATGTAACATAAAAATTTACGCGTTCCTTGTTGCCTTAATTAAATAAATGAAACGAAAATCAGATTTATTTCAAAGTAGAATCTACGTTCACAGTGAGATTTTTCTCTAAGGACTAGTAGTTGATCCGCTATTCCAAAACGTGACTTTCAAATCCATGTTCACATGCATCGCTCTCGCCTGTGTTTAATTTGTGGGAAAGCAATAGTAAATTTGAAAAAATATATCTTCCACACAAAACTGTAATACTTACATGACTAATAACAAACACGTACGAAATGATCTCAATATTTACATTATCGAATATCTTACCTTCACAAATAGGGTCTTTATCGCCCCATTTCTCGTTAGCCTGGCATGTTCTATAAGATGGTCCTTTAAGATTGTAGCCTTCATTGCACTCGTATCTGATCTTTTCTTTAAAGGAATATACGTATCCTATGATCTTTCCGTTAGGGATATCGTTTGGGCGGCCACAGTTTTTAGCTGATGAAATTAATAAAAATCTTAGGCAAGTACTGATTTCTGTAAATGATTTTCGATTTCAATCATACAACCGTGTGTTTCTTTTTCACGATGTGCAATATTATTTTGAGCAAGATCCATTTTGAGTTAAATTGCTGGGTGGTTTTGCCACAGACACAACGCTGGGGAAATCAAATGAAGAATACCAGGCAGCAAAAATGTGAAAAAAAATCCAGCGTGATCTTACTATAGGAATTTTTCAACGCTTTAGGAAGGTTAAATTTCCAAAGAGTACAGCCCTGTTCAACGAAAAGATGGACAACTAAACCAACAATTTTCCGTCTTTCTTGTAACCTATAGCGTAAAGAAAAGAGAGTCGATCTTTCCTTTTCTTTTCCTTGTTATTTGTTTTTCTAAGCTGGAATGCACTTAAAACCATGCATGTGCATCAGTGCCAAGTGAAAACGCGTAACTCGTGTATCGCTCAGTTATGACCCAAAGATCTGGCGTTTGTTTTTAGATATCTTAGTGACTGAGTTTGGCGAGTCAGCACAGATTGAGTATGCACTGTAACTCTAAACAGACTAAACTCACGTGAGCAGGTGATGCCTCCACTCCACCTGTTGCCTTTCTTACATTGGTAAACACCAAGTCCTGACTTAAAATATCCTTCCTTGCATTTCAATAGCACTCTGTCACCGTATTTGAATTCCCTATCCATTGACCGAGGGTAGATAACAGCAGCTTCGTCAGGGATGTTCGGCTTGTCACATAAGGGAGCTACACAGAATTATAATTTAAGAACACATGATGCTATCTTTCAAAGAGATTCAAACTTATTTGTTTTCAGGATATGGGGCTATTGTCTTAAAAGTCGCAACCAAAAGTATTTGCAAAGTGACATTCAAACAAAAACCATGGAAACAAATTATAGAACAGGGAGAGGAAAAACCAAAACGGAGCTGGTGAAAGAAAAAATTAGAGAACTGAGTAAAAATTTGAGTTTCTATCCAAGTCGTAATTACAAGATATAGTCCAGAAATGGACAGATCGAGAAAATTTAGCTGCCCTGGAACTCCTGGTTCATATTTTCCCTTGCACCGATTTCTTTTGATATCATGTTCATAAAGGCTACATTTTTCCATCAACTAGGACAACTAGAGGCCGCCAGCAGAGAGGTTAAGCATGTCGTTTACAGCAAAAGGCAAAAATTTTACTTCTTTCCGTCTGCATACCTTCAGATTGTTCAGCCGTCTTTTCGCTAAACCGAAATATTTGCATGAATCGTGATTGCGACTTGCGAATTATAAAAAAAAATTAAGTAAATCAAAGTTAATTTGATCTTTAAACTCACCAACGACCGCGATTTATTTATTTCAGCGGTTCATTTGACGACCAAGCATAGTTAAGTATGAGGAATGAATCCCGAATGAATTACTCACGTGAATGAATGCATTTTGGCTTTGGAGCACTCCATTGTCCGTTTTCCTGGCACCGTATTCGAGGAGTTCCTACCATTTTAAACATGTCTTCATCAAAACACCAGAAATGAATATACTTCACACCCTTAATACGTTCAATTCGTCTGTTTCCAAAAGAGATGTGTCCTGGATTCTGACACAAGGTTCCTGTCAAGAGCGAAGAAATGATCCAATATTTATGTCGGTGATTTAAGAACTGAATTGTTTAATTTACTGTACCAAATGGCTTTCAGTGAATGAACGAGCATTTGGCGAAAAGATTAGCTAATCGACCTTAAGAAATGACAAAGAATGACTGAACTAAACAACGAACAGGCCAAAGATAAGCGAACGCATAAAATGTGAGTAAATGGACGCACGGACGGATAAATTGTAAAGTTGTGACAAGGCCGTGAGAAAAATAAAAAAAAATATAAAAAATAAAAAAAAAAGGCTATCCTGAGAAAGAATTGTAAACTATTTAAATGTGTATGGCTACATAATCGAAAGGACGGTCGGATTGATAAATTGTTGGAACACGTATTGAATTTGATGTATAATACTTACTGCATCTCGCTTTCGCTCCATCCCATTTTCCTGTGGCTCTACAAGTTCGTTCTACCGAGCCGCGGAGTCTATGCCCTTTCTTACACTCATATGTCACCACGCTGCGAAAGTAGCTGCCGTTGCTGAAGCTAGAACGACCATTTTTTACCTTAGGTAAGTTTTCACATCTGAGGTCTACAAGAAAAAAAGGGAAATTCGAAATTTGGGCATTCGTCGTCCTCTTTCTTCGTTGATACGATACAAAGAACAAAATTATCATATGATCAGGAGCCTACATCTTTTTCTCGACGTGCATTTTCCATTGGAAGGTTTGATGGCGTAGTTCTTACCAGCCACTATCCGTAAAACCCCAGCTATAAACCCTGGGGTAACAATGCTCTCACACGAGCGGGTAGGCCTGATTCAGTAAGGCTTGCAAGTGTAAACTATCGAGCTTAGTAATCTCACCTCGAATAAAGCGTTGAGAGCATATACAGTGATTCTTCCTTTAACATATCCACAGAATTATCTCAAGAACTAAGTATAGGTAACTGTATCCAGGTGGCAAAAAAAAAGTGGGGTAGTTATCTGTTGATTAAGATATCATGCCTCGCCTAAAACGTAATAGGAATTTCTACGTCACTTTCCTCGAGTCACGCCGGTGGCTGGCTCATCACGAAAAATCTTGGTTATCAAATTGCGTGACGCAAACGGGGAAAATAATGTCTTATCAAGAGTCCTTGTTGATAGACACGTTTGATTAGAACACATAGAACTACTCTCTTAGCATAATGGAAAACTGAATTAAACGATTATATTAAAATGTATTAAACGTAATCTTCGTCGTGTTTCCTGTTTGTTTTTTTGTAATGTTTGAGAGAAATCTTGCTGTTATCTCTGAATACATTACAGTTCCGTAATTATAATAATTCAGATAATTCTGTATATGTCGTATAATCGTAAAGATATGTTCTCTAGACAGAGTACTCTAATTTCTATATGTGTGTACTTCTCTCAAAAAGCGCCTACGTGAATATATTCCATGTAATCTCGTTAAAGTCCAGCCAAGAAACAAGACATGTTCATATATCCTTGCTTTAAATTTTTCGTTTGACTTCTAGAAATCTTCGCATAATCATATCATATCCACTCACTGTTTTTAACGCAAATCATTCCACAGTCTCCATCACATAAACATGTTCTATTTCCTCGGCAATCTCCGTCAGTCGAGCAGGTCTTGCCACAGAATCGTACCTTATTTGTTCTGGGGCAGCCTATGAAAACGAAGAAGTCGATTAAGAAGAAACTGTGAGGATCTTGGAGTATCTAATGAACGCATATTTACCACTCTGCCTTGGTTTGCCCTCAATGATTGGATAACAGCAAAGGAAAATCGCCCCCAAGAGAAGTGTTTTCCACATTGTTATATATATCGATTCGAATTCTACACGTTTATAGCCTCCGTTCCAACGCATCACTAAAACGCTTCGACAAAATGAGTTCCTCAAGTTACGGTCAACTCAACCGGAAATGATATTATTACTAAGAAATGGCTATGTTCTTTCACAGCTAGATATGTCTGATAAGCTGCGGCAGTTGTTGGGAAAAAAATGAGAGAGGAGGGGGAATAATTATGTACACAAGCTGCTAAAGAGTGCTAGTCGTGATATGGGAGTCAGCGAGTTTCGACAGAACCTCACCGTAAACTTCTATAAAACGTTAGCCATCCCTCTGGGGCAAGATTTGGCGGCACGCAAGGAAAGTCATCACGGTCACGCGTGACCGTGATGACTTAGTTGACACAGGCAAATGTAACGCGCGTGGAGGGGAAAATACCGAAATCGCTTAAGGGTCGAGAAGCTGAATTCTACGATCCTCGCAGCTAAGAACACTACTGAACTAGTAGTTGAAAATAGGACCTGAAAAAATTCAGACCCGCACGGGATTTGAACCCATGACCTCTGCGATACCGGTGCAGCGCTCTACCAACTGTGCTAACAAGCCAACTGGGAGCTGGGGAATATGTTGGGTCCAAATAAACCATCCAAGTGATGAATAATGATTTTCGATATATGAAATTTATATATTTGCACTGCGCTGAAGAAACGAATTTAAGAGATCTTCGCAGCTAAGAAACACTACTGAACTGGTAGTTGAAAATAGGACCTAAAAAAATTCAGGCCCGTACGGGATTTGAACCCATGACTTCTGCGATACCGGTGTAGCGCTCAACCAACTGAGCTAACAAGCCAACAATACTGGCCCTGAACCGTATTTTGTAAACGAAATCTATTCTAGTTCGTGTTTTTGAGCCGCGGAGTATACACGGTTTCTTACTCTTATATGTCACCACTTTGCGAAAGTAGCTGCCATTGCTGAAGCTAGAACGCCCTTGTTTTACCTTTGGTAAGTTTTCACGTCTGAGGTCTACAAAAAAAGATGTGAAATTAGAAATTGGGGTATTCGTCGTCCTTTTGATTTGTTGATACGATATGAGGAACGAAATAGTTATATGATCAGGAGCCTACATCTTTTTGTAGAAGTGCATTTTTCCAACGGAAGGTTTGATGGCGTTGTTCCTCATTAATCTTAATCATTACAAATTCCTTAAATATTATTGGTGCATCCGTAGCTTCATTTTTCACAAATCATTTTGTACAGTTGTAATCGGACATCTGTGATCGCCGCTTCGTGGTCGTCCGATTTTGTTAATCACTCGTATGATTACCGACCAAATGAATGAGTTGCCAGTAACAGGATCCTTTTATTTTTGCGAAGATTTCTGGAATCGCCACGGGGCGAACATTGCAACTGTATGGCGAAGGATTGTTTCAAGGTAAAACAAAAACGATTATGGAGAGAGATCATCGCTTTTTCGCCGCTGATTTATCAGAAATAGATTTAAGTAATGTTGATACACAGGAAGCGTAAGTCTTTGTTTGAATCACCATGAAATTTGAAGTAAAATCCACCGATAAACTTTTCACCATGCTCAAGGTTTTTTGCGAAATTGACATCGGAGCGATGCACAAGTGAATTCATGCTCACAGTTTCTCCCGGGCTGAAGAAGGATTGATAACGACAAAAGGTGCAAATTATCAATCATTTTAGACTGAATTAACTGACTAGAACTCTTGAGGGAAAGAAGAGAAAATGCTGCAATAATAGTAAAGCTCAAATAAAAATAATTAACATTAACACACGCGGCGAATAAATGGCTCACTACTCGAACCACGAACACGCTCATCTGGATTACGAATGTTATATTATTCTTTATAATTTATATTTATATTTATATATATAAGTTATGTTTATTCTAAACTTTGTTTGCAGTTGGGAGTCCTTAGGACTTTTGGCCATGCATAATTTATTCTAAATTGAAATAAATTGCTGCTTTATTATTAATAATTGGCTTCATTTGTTTCCGCCCATGATTATGGTACTGAAAAAAGACAGTATCGACGTCGGTATTGAATATAGAAATGAATACATCCACAAAGGTTGCTAGGTAATCATGAATTTTGCCAGATCAGTTATCAACTATAGCTTATCTTATCTTTCTCATTTGCTCATCCAGTCGATAAAATCAGTATGCAGTTTTAATTTGAGAACCATATTTCGCTGAACTGCAGTCAATAGCTTATCCCTGATCTGCGTATTATGATGGAGAGGATTTGAACGATTCTTAAGTCGATGATTCGCTTCCGAACTAACGCAATTATTTCATCTAAATTGAAATAAATTGCGGCTTTATTATTAATAAGTGGCTTCATTAGTTTCCGCACATGATTATTGTACAGAAAAAATACAGTATCGACCTCGGTATTGAATTTAGTAATGAATACATCCACAACGGTAGCTAAGTAATCATGAATTTTGCTAGATCAGTTATGAACTATAGTTTATCTTTTACAAAAGAATACTGAACGAAGTTACGCATTTAATTAGGATGTAGCAACCTTTGCATATGACTTTTCTTATTTGGACGTATTCGCAATTGTCAAACATTAACATCAGGTGTCTTGGTTTTTAGTGAAGAAACAGCTTCTAGATACTGTGAACTGCTAGACGGTTAATCCTCTAAAACGATAAAAAAAGGTTTTAGTGCTTTAAGCGCAATCTGAAAGTCTAAAAGCTCGATGTTATTGTCTGTTCTGGACAGTTAAGCTGTTGACACCCTTCCAAGTTCGTGGCGAAGACTTAATCATCAAGACTTGACTTAACCGTGAAGTCCTCGTCATCGCTGAGTCCCTGGTGGTGTTTCTCTTCACCAGATTTAGTTCTGCAACATACTTTCCAACCATTTTCTTCTTCAAAAAATCCCGAAGTATCTAAAGACGTTTCCCAGCCATAACCTGAGCCAGAAAATCCCACGTCATTGCCTGCAAGGAGTACCAAAAAAAAAAAAATTAACAATAATACTCCCAGATTTAAAGACATCGGACAAGAAAACACAAATCTAAGACATGAAAGGGTAACAGGAAATCAAAATTCCGGACAAACTTTTCAGCGGGGTGTCAGTCAGTCTGTTGATAATTAGTCCAACTCTTGCAGTGGTTTAGACAGTCAGTCAGTTAGCCACTTGAGCAGATAATCGGTTCTTAATCAATCCGTCAACCTTTTTAGTCAGACAGATCTGTAATTCAGTTTCTCAGCGAGTCAGTCCAGAGCCTAAGTAACCAACAGAAAAATACGCTCTGATTAAATTCTTGAATCGATTATCAAACGTGTGACGCTTGGCAGACCTCCGCAAGTGGCTTCCCTACAGAATCTCTGTTGCATTCGCTCTGCCTTGTCACACGGCACTCCCCCATTCCTTGGTTCAGGTGAATCACATTTTCTTTCACGCGCCCGCAATCCAATTCCACACGTCAAGCTACATTCTGACCAAGGACCCCAATTACCCCAGCCTCCGTCGACAGCTTTGAAATAAGACAACATACTGAATTAGAAAAGATATCATAATTTCACACCATTTCTGAAGCGCAACGAAACCTTGATTCTTCAACAAAATAAGGTTTTATTACATTTGTGAAGAGACATCTTCACAGTACGTAGACTTTTGAGGGTTGAACCTCGAAACCTTGATTCTCAAAAAAGTAAGGTTTGATTACATTTGTGAAGAGACATCTTTACAATATGGAGACTTCTGGGGGTTGGAAGTTTTCCAGCAGGACTTAACTTCATCGATCGAACGTGGAACGAAGATAGAAAAGAAAAAAGACACGAGGAGGCCAGCCTGACTAAATTTACCAATCATTTGATAAATCTTCTTATATGGTATTGATCAATATCGTTAGATGGCTTCTCACGCCATGAGGGACCTTTGTATACATTTATATGCATTACCTTAAGAACGAAAAGGGCTAGTCATGCACACTACTTATTTCTTAGTATCGTTGACGTTGAAGATAACCACCAAACAGTATAAAATTCCGGTAAGTCGCCTTCCTAGTCTTTAGGTTTGTCAAAAACTAATTCTCGGCAGAGCGCAGGCTAATCACAATCTACACCTTAGTCCTTTGCCCTTAGGTAGTAAAGAAGTCATTAAACACTGGAAATAAAATGTTACTTACAGTCAATATTGGCTCACCTGGTTTAATGCACTTTTGTAATCTACAATATTCGTCTTCAGTTCTTTCACTCTCGTTGCACGGTGCACCACCATTGGTAGGCATTGGCGAGTCGCAAAATCGTTCACGTGACCGCTTTCCACGTCCACAGGTCACACTGCATGGCCACCAAGGAGTCCACGTTCCCCATGAGCCATCAACTAAAAAAAAAGGAAAGAAATTAGGTGTTCAGAGATTATGACGTTGTTGACACGAGAATAGTCTGACAGTTGAAAGGATTCGCCTTGAAAGAAGTTACAACCCAGTCAAAACTTGTGCATCGTGAAAAATTTATTTTAGATTCTATTTCCAGTATTCGTTAATCCTCTTTATCCTTAAACCATCCTTATGTAATTTTCTACGGCTGTGGCCGTAGTTCGTCCCCCAGGGGTTAAGGTTATTCTTTCTTTCTTGTTTGTCCAACCTTTAAATGTTTCATTCAAATCAATCGTAGCTTTTATCACACTCCACCAAAAAAGAGACAAACAAACAAACAAATAAACAAAAACACAGAAAAAAGCAAAACCAATTAGAATTAAATATCGCCACATCCGCACTCATTAAATTCCTCCTATTCAACGCCTTAAAACTCCTCCTCCCGCACCCGACAGAGAGGGTTGAAAAAAGAGTGCCATATAGAGAGAGTCCAGGAAATCTTGCTCTCTCGTACTCAGAACGCCATTTGGTATTAGCCCCTATTTAAGGCGCGCAAAGGAGTCACTGAATTTCAAATATGTGTTAACAGGCCCATAATTCTAATGGGAACTTTGTTTCTGTTTGTGTTCCGCTAAAGTATCATAACCACCATGAGCTAACCAAGTAAGCCAGTGAAGTTACTCGAAAAACAGGATTCATCAACTTCTTTCAATTGCAATTATCTGAGTAATCTTGGATCACTCATACAGATCTGAGTTATACCAACGAAACACACTCCTAATATGTGATAGAAAATTTAAATCACTCACAGACTTAATTGGAAAGACAACTGAAATTTAGTATATAACTAACCAGGGGCAGAGCAGCCATATAATTCCAGGCGGAGACAGGAAACATTTGCCAGAGATGCATCACCATCCAAAGAAAGTGGAAACTTTGGGTAGATACGAACCGAACGTGTTCTAATTTGAGGTTGGAGTGCAATACCGTTTACGGAGGCTATGCCAACATTTCCATCAAATGTCTGTACGTCGAAAGATAAAAGTAAGAAACGATAATATTTTTTTATTCATAAACTTTATCAAAACGTCATGGTTACCAAAAAGATGCGAGACCCAGTTCAAAGGTAAATCACACTCGCTTGATGTCGTTATTTTATCGCTGATATTAATCTCTCGGTCCAGCCCCTCTCCTTTTGGTATTTTTTTCTTAATGTAATTAAGGGCTGATTCCTGCCTTGTTTTATTTTATTTTATCTATTGTTACTATTTTTTTTTTTGGGAGGGGGGGGAGGGGACTAGTAGGAGGACTTTGCTTGTGTTACGCTAAAATCTACCTGATTCCCCCATAAAGTTCTGCATTCCCCCATAGGGTTCTGAAATATTCTTATATCCCTTCTCACTAGGGGTAAATTGGCAGTCAATTTACCACAACCCTCTCTTCTTTACTTTTTTGGAGTCGACTCGTCCTCCCTTCGCTCCCCCCTGAAAACCATGTGAGCCTCCCCAATTCTACCCGCCCCCGCCCTTCCACAGGTAATAAACGATAACTGTCCCATCAAAGGAATAACTTTTTTTTTCATTCTTCTTTGGTTCCTCGAGCGTAGTAACTCAGATTTAAGTAATTAAGGGAGGAGGAGTGGGGCAGGGTGGGGGTCTTTCAGTACATAGTAGAAACTTATGAATAATTGCGTTCGGCACACCAACCGTGTTACGTGCATCTTCTTTGGGCATGCATAATACATTGTGCGTGCAATGTTCATTTTGCTTGCAGAATGCCGATATTCGGATGTCGGTGCAAGCGATATGGATCCGACACAGGATTTGTTTGTTTATTACTAACCTGAGTTCCGTCCGTTCTCCTGTAAACGATCCATTTTCCATCCTTCTGGTATCGAATTTCGTACTTCGTTGCCCATCTCAAGTCCTTTTTGCTTCCCTGCGTCTTAATCAAAGTAAGAAACTTTTCCTCGCTCAGCAGTATTTCTATGTAGGGCAGATTGTCGGTCGGAGCCGAGCACCAGGCCCCTTGCACACCGTCCAGTCGAGCAAGGGAAGGGACGTGGTTTATACTTAATTGCGACGATGCTGTGATGCTGCTGTCCTGAATTTTCTTGTTCTGCATTCCCAGGCTTGTATTGCACGCACCTTTCAGAGAACAGAGTCGAATTTTAGCGTTAAGCACCTCGCGCGGGATAAACGCCTTTGTTCGCATTATAGTTGGGATGTTCGAGGCGAATCCATATCAGCGAACAAATGCGTCCTAATTTGTACAGAAGTGGCAGCATACACTGGCAAGGATCTCAGGGATCTGACTACGGCACTTGACAAGTTCAACGAAAAATTCAAATTTGTAAGGTGAAAAACCGCGGAATTTAATTTTCCCTTTCTTTTATGTTAATTGTCCAGGGAGTTGTCCGCTGACTACGCAAAAGAAATAAAAAATTCCATGATTCATCCTTTCATTTCAGTCTCACAGGAGTTCTGTCCGAACATGAAACATATGGAACCAAATGAACGAAAATTTTCCGAGAACGCTCAGGGGGTAATAAGTAATATAAACTTCCTTGCGTGTTGCTAAACAAAACAAATACTTCAAGTATCAGTCAGTTTCAACACTTGACCTTTAATACCGAAAGCTATCTCACAGATAGATTATCGATGAGACTTAGGCCAATGTCTCACATATAAATATAGCTAGAAATTACCGCATGGGGATGAAACTGGACTAAAAATTTGATTAGTGCAGATACATTGTTTAGGCTCAATCTCTCACGTTTGCTTGACTTTCCTATCTTTTAAACTTCCTGTTTGATGATTTGAAATATTAGTATATTAATGGCTTTCGTTGCTATCTTTGCACAGACGTCCTTTATAAGTTAGCGTCTCCTGTTTCCTTTGCGGAAAACACGAAAAACGATAAATAGAGAGCGCACTCTAGGTTTTTTTTTATTTCATTTAGATTTTTGATTAAATAGATCTTAGGACTATTATTGAAAAAAAAATTAAAATTACGCTGACAAAGAGCGTTGCATGGGGAAAATACAAATATCAAAACAAGCTATGATGTATACCACCAACGCAGAAACGTCTTACGACAGCTTACGTGTGGCTATTGCTTATAACAGCAGCCACATCAATACGATGAGTCCCTCAGCGACTTTTATCAAAATATAACAGGTAGTCTGTTTGCAAAATGTTTAGGGCCGTGAGGATTTCTTATTCAGTGGGGTAGAACCAATCATGAAATAATATATTGATAAAAGTAAACAGTGGAATGCGATTCGACCAGAAATGAAATTTGGCTAACCTTCAACGTCGCGAGCGTTCGACACAATCCATATGACACACGCGGTAAGTAGGATCTTCATTATATTGGGTCTGCTCGCAAAATGGATGAACACTCTTCTGGAGAAGGGTTGAAGTAACTAGAACAAGACCATAAATGAAAAGCGGCCTTCAACGAAGGACCTGAAACGGTTGTTTTGCTCGCTCAGTATGAGGTTACTCTCGGCGAGATCAGTCACGTAGCAGCTGACATATTCAACCAAAAAGTTCCTTATGGGTTGTGCAAGTCCAAGCTTGCTCAGTCGAGCTATTTTTACAATGTGCTTTGATAATCAGATCCCCGCGCTGTGTGTTTGGTAATTGTTGTAGTATTCTGTATGGAAGTTCTCGGCTATAATACTTTATTTTATCAAAGCTTCTAAGCATTTAGGTAAAATTCAACGCTGGTATTTAGTTTGCTTAGTCCGCATTCAATTAACAATTGTCCAAGAACTAACACGACGAAAAAATCCATGACGCAAACGGTTTAACTTTATTTACGATATTTCAACGTAAGCTGGGAGGGGATGGGTAAATGATAATAAGCTTTCTGAATCTATTATCCTCGAATGAGAGAAATAGTCCAGGCCAAAAAAAAAAATAACCGTTATAGTTGTTTCGTGGAAACCTGCCAACAGTCAATTTCAAGTAGCTGCTTCACGATGGTTAACGTCGCGTCAAGTAAAACAAGTTTGTAAACTGAAAAAAGAACACTCTGCCAGATCTGGAGTACAAAGAAACTGACATTTATGACGTCTGTAAGCTGAAAGCTGACAAGGAAAGGGGAAGGTATGAATAGAAAAGATTAAAAGATTGCAAATTACGAGCCTTGATAAACTGATTAGGTCAATGTTTCTTTGGTTTATCTTTGTTTCAAAGAGAGAAAATTGTAAAATATTCTATAAACTTTGAGAAGGTACAGGAGTATCTGCCTCTTGACACAAACTCAACCAAAAGAAAAAATTTTTCATTTTAGTTAAGCTTAAGTGCAGCACTGTTGGATTTAAATAAGAAAGAAGATTATCAACGGCTCTCTGCTTTCTTGTCGTGTTTATAATTCCTGAACGATAGAATAGCCTTTAGACAAATGTATTTTGTTTCTTTGGGTAAAAAAGATTCAACTTTAATAGAATCACGCGTTTTCAACGACAAGAGGGGTCAAAACGAGACAATAGACCTCCAGCTGAAGAATTTGTCACCTTTGCATAACCAAAATATGGGTTGTATTCCGTGAAACAAGGGCTGTATTAGGGATAACGATGTATTTTATTAAAAATAACGCCAAACATTCAAATAAAAACTTACGAGTGACAGGCATTTCTTTTCACGAGGTAACAAACATCCTAATACAGTAGATTTAATGCCCCCGTCGCGAAATATATCATACGGTATGGTCTAAGCTTAATTTCAGGGCAACAGTAGGTGCAGTGAGTTGTGTGAATAAACAGAATTCCAACCTTCAAACCTTAAGGATTTGGATGCGAGGTAAACAGATGATTGGATTGATAAAATTCATTGCTACGCAGAGGAGAGGGCACTCATTTAATTTGATAGTACATAAGATCACAAGCTGATTTGAGCATCATAATTTTGATAATTTGCGTTTTTTTCCATACCATCCTTGTTTGCTTAAGTGACTTGCGTTACTTTACATATCATCCTTGTTTGCATAAGGGACTTTCACTCTTTAACAGTACCTTAAACCTAAAAAATCGGAAGGCTTTAAGTAATTAAATGAATACAAGAGAATGATAACGTTTAGTGCTTTACAATTTTACGTTGCCTAAGAGTTTAGAGAAAGTCATTTCTTTGAAGTCCATTTTACGACGAAAAATCATTACCACTTATCTCAAGGCGAGCGAGACAAATTTCTTTCTCGCTAAAACCTTGGAAAATTGCACGTCAAAGGAATCTTGACTTATTACAATTAGTTCCTGAAACCAAAGCATTGAACCAGGAGTCATATTTTGACTGTCAATCGGTCTGTCGGGCGGAAAATACCAACAAACTATCATAAAAGTAAGTGCCCTTCGTTGGCCTCATTGTGATTCTCATGGTTGTGAATTAACAAAATAAAAAGAAAAGGACAGACATCTGAAACAATAACGCTATGCCTCTTCAGCTACCTTTTTCTAAAGGCGTTCGGCTATAAGAAAATAAACATCCCAAACATTGAAAACTCTGAAAGAAATACGAGACTTACTGCAAAGGCTGACGAGATTTCGAGACCGCACAAATATTCGCGAGACCCACAATCTCTCAAAGTTACGACCGGCTATTGCTGTGCCTTTCTTTCTTTGGAAATAATCCTGGGCTTAACGAATCTCTTGAATTTTACGTAAGTATTACAGGTCTGATGCAAAATACAGTTTATTCAAAGTTAATTTCCGGCGTTACTAAACATTTAAAAGCTCCGAGATCACCTTAGCTCACGATTAGCTAGAGATGTTTCATTGATTGGTGCGATTTAGGGAGTATTAATTTAATATTATAGCTCACTATATTCTTGCTTCATCATCTCTGCTGCTCTCTTCTTGGGTTTCAGGCCATATCACTCCAAGATAAAGAGGAAGTTAGTCAGGGTTGATACTCTTCCCCCGGCTAATCGAACATGAAATTTTAGCAGGATAGAATAATAACTAAGAATACAATCTGCATAAGACTGGAGATTCTGCTCATGGTGTATTTCTAAGGCGGGTATTACTGTCTCAGAATTCCTACAAGTTCGATCATGACGTTGCAAGCAAACGTTTGACTATATTTGTTGCTGCAAATGAAAAATCGTGAAAAGAGCCCCATGTGAAACCATAAAGCGAACAACTGAGATGAATGAACGAACTGGAAAGAATAAATGAGGAGGGAAAGAAACGAGTCAAGGGAAAAACTGTCGACCAAACGAACTGGAACGAATACACGAAGTAGGGAAAGAACCAACCAAGGAACAAACTGAAAACAAACCGATCGAAAGCTGTGATGAACCAAGGAACTGACTGACAACAAATCATCGAATGAACAACTAAAAATATAGATCCCTGCAGAAGTTGCAGAACAAATGCCATGAGAAAGTTAATCCAACCCCTTCTTCCTGATACTAATTGATATTATAACCAATGTGATCTCGATTAAATGAAAAAAATGATAAATTGAGCCGCAGATGATCTACAGCTGAAGAAGAAAACTAATGAACGAGCTAACTAATCAAGAACAGATTGATCTTCCTTGAAGCTTTCCAGCTGATTTCATTTCAATAAACGCCACACCAATTTTCGCACTTTGCATACCTATTATGGTTGAGTAGTCTGCAATCGGCTTAGTTACAGCCGTTAATTGATGTTTATTTTCTCCAGACATTGTGGAGTCAACTTTGATCTTTGCGGAAATTTTTAATCAACTGTACATTTTTGCAGGTTGTATATTCCCAAGGCTTCCTCTTTAATCGCAGTTTACTCTTTAAAATTGTCGACAATGTGTGACCTTAACCAGGGTTATCGCGTTACCCGCGTCCCCCCCTCTTCCCTACCCCTCTCAGCACCTGGCACAGGCACACCCAGAGTTTCAACTGGTTACTAGCGATCTGTCGGGAAAGTTCAACGAAATTCCGGGAGAGGGGGAGGAAGGAATAGGCCAGTATCCCGTCCGGAAGGCGAGGGAATTGATACTACCAGCCGCCTCAAGTTACAAAAACTGAGATAATCTAGGGCAGCCCTTGCGCCGGCCATTTTTCTTGATTTATTGCTTGCCGAAAATACAATCAATCGGATTAGATTTACACATAACTCGGAGACCAGTAAAAAATAACAACAGAAACGCGACAGCACTATGAAGAAATTAATTTGCCATGGTTAAGAGCATGTGTAACATTTGCGTAATGGAACTGTGCCACCATTTTAAAAGCCCTTTTTCCGTGCCGTACGCAAAGCAGTTCTCTTCGTATCAGGATTAAACCCAATCGCGACTCGGTCATCGTGTTTTCCTTGCGTGCAGAGAATCAAATGCATTCTCTTTGAGTTCTATTTGGCTTTATGTGATATTTTTCTTTGTTCTGATGACCACCGTTCCACTCTTTACGAAATCAATTGAAATGCATTACAAATTTGCTAGCATTTCTTCTTATCGTTTTCTTGTGATACGGGCTGCCTACAACCTCTAACATCTTATCATTAGAAAATAATCAATGTGATAGATCTGTCTGATAGATCCAAAACTCGCATTCGAACTCTAGCCCTATCCAGATTGTTTTCAGTTCCAATCGGAGCTTATTTTCTGCGATTTCCGCTAGCAAGGTGTGGTTGCCGAAAACAGTTAGATGACAAAAATAAACACAATTTATTAGGAGGTCACAGATATTAACGGATTCCATCAAAGCATCCCAATTGTTCGGTGTTTCCTTTGACAAAGTTCCAATTTACAATAGTAAATAGAGTATCTCTTTATATTCTCCAAGTAAGGATTACACTTGTAACGCGAAACAATATCTATAGATCCAAATATTTGTATTTGTTTTTGTAAATGGGAACGATCCAAACAAAACCAACCCTTCTAGTTTAAATATTGCGTTTTTTTAAGTTAAAATGATTATTAAGTTTTGCATTTATTTCCCTTTATTATAATGACTCGCTTCCAACCAAGCACTCCCTGTTAGGAAAGTCAGGATAAGAAGATGAATTACAACACAAAATACGTGATGATTCGTTTATCTCACTATTCAGGAAGACTTGGAGGTTATCAGTTGCCGAAGGAATGAGATCCTCGCGACGATTTTCCCAAGATATTAACAAATATAGATCTTAGATTATCAGCGGTGGCCTTTGAATCTTTACAGCTTAGTTGAAAGAGAACAGCGTTCAATTTTCAACGCTCTTGGTCTTCACTCGAACTTTCGAGACTTCGCTCTCTCTGGTCATCGCGAATTAATGATGCTCTAAAGCCACACGCATGATTGACTTTTATTTAATTTAATAACTTTGACATGATAAGAAGTGAATTGCAATCTCATTTGATATTTTAAGCACCTTTAAAGGGCGCCGTGATTGTTTAACTTGGTGCCAGTAGTCGAGCATTTCGTTTCATGCTTCAGACCAGCACACAAATTTTCCAGTGAACATGTTCAAAGCGTGGTCTTCAGTTCTTGCCGCGTTATCTCTGGCGATGTTGGCTTTATCTGAAAGCTTAACGCTCCAAGCAGAGAAGGAATTCGCCTCTGGCTTCCTTCAAATGCTGGACATGGATCATGCTCCTAATATCTCGAGCGATCGCCATGACATTCCGCGCTACATCTTAAATCTGTACAAGGGCAAGCTTACATGGAAGCGATCTAACGTCGGCAGAAGAATTCCAGATGGCTCTACCACACGGATTCTGTTCCCGCAAGGTAACGATGCCGGATGTATTAAGGCATTACAGCAGTAATTCGATTGTACATAAATCCATGCGAGGTGCCAACATGTCTCTTTCGTGATGAATATGTGCTAAGCAGGTTCTAATTTGTTTGTTTGCTTTCACGATCGATTTCAAACAGATCTTAATGAGGACACCGACAGCTCAATTCTCCAGTTCAACTTGTCTTCGGTTGACCTCGGCTCCGGTAAAATTCTACGAAAAGCTGAACTGCACGTCCAAGTTTTTTGTGGAGAGGGTGTGAATGTGAAAGTTAGCATCGTTTACAGCGATGGGTCACAAAATATTGCAGACGGCGATAAGGAGACAATATCAACTCGGGATTGTCACAAGACGATCAAAAGCAGATGGCTTGTGTTCAACCTGACTCAAGTTATACTTTCAAAGGTCAAAAGGCGCAGAGGAACTGTAACTCTGGCCATTTCAACTAATCCTGCATTCAGAATTACCACAAAAGGAAAACGAAAGCCTTTCCTTGTTGTTTTCAACGAGCCACTCGAAATTCCAAACCAAGGAGTACTCGGCGCTCCCCCAATGAAGAGGCGACAATTCGTGACAGGTAACGCGACAGAGAACAGCTATGGCAAACTTTCCCGAACGAAGCGTTCGGAGGATAACATGTGTCGAAAACGAAGACTCGCAGTTCGATTCCGCGACTTAAAGTGGAGTGGATGGATTATTGCACCTACGCGATTTGGATTTCATTACTGTGAGGGTTCATGTCCTGGTACTCTCAGCCTGGACTCAAATCCGACAAATCACGCAATTCTGCAAAACATTATCCATCATCGGCTGGGCAAAAAAATACCGGCCGCCACTTGCGTAGCCACTGAGCTTCGCTCGATGAGTCTTCTCTATTACGACCATGACGATACAATTGTGCTGAGAGATGTTCCGGGTATGGTCGCGTCGGATTGTGGTTGTCGATAACTCTAAATCCTAGAGCATCAATTCAAGTTGAAGCTAGGAACAGGTTGACGAACCTTGCAGGAGTTCTATTCGCATAATCCGGTGTTAAGTGCTATGTTAATTGCGTGATAACAGTGTTTAAGAGTCCGTCTCTCATCATTTCTTTAGGTCAATAGTCCAGTTCAGATCACGAAACATGTCGATGTTATGAATGTATTTTCTCTTTTAATCTCGAAAGAGTAAAACGGTCGAAGTTTCGATGAAATCTGGTCAGGTATGTAAATTTTTTTAGTCAGAACCTCAACGCAATGACCCTAACGCTTTTTCAGACAATAAAGAAGTTCTGTCAAATTCAAACCGAACATGGCTCCTTTTGCGCTAATCTACATAATTGTCTAAGCTTTTATCCATTTGAAAGGGGCTGCGTTAAATTAGGTTATTCAGAGTAGTTTGAGACGCAAGGAACCATATTCAAGTAACAGGAATTCTTGAAATTATAATTACGTACGACAGGGGCGTAGTAACCATATCCGCTCGTACATAGACAAGCATGGTTCAGGTGGATACGATTGTGGCCGATTCGAGTGATAAACTTTGAATAATCAATAGGCTAGCTCTATCAAAATGCATAAAGTACATAAAAGTGCTTCTGGACGCAAACAAAGGGCGGCAAGACATGATAATAATCAGTCCATGACAGCACAAAAAAAAAATTTAACTATGGATTTGGGTTTTTTTTAATGGTCTTTAGTCTTTTACGTTTCAACCTGAAGGTATTGTAGGACTGTCTAGGATAAAGATAAATATGGAAGAGGACGATTATTTAAAAACTTTAAGAGATAATGAAGACTTTAAGGATAAGACAAAAGAAATCCAAATAGTTGGGAATAGATATTGAGCAAAACGACGGAAAGAACACCAACCGATCATGTTGAATTGTGTAAGTTAATCAATCTTTTATAAAACTGACAGGATACGTTTAATTATTTTACGTATCGACAGTTGAGGGAAATAGCAAGAACACACTTTACTTTTCGGTCCTAGAGAGGAAAAATAAAAAGTTTATAGTTTGGCAATAGTCACGATTTCATGTGGAATAACCTGATAAGATATTTGTGTTGAATATATTAAAGTTCACACGGCAACCAGGTGGACAATCAGACATAGTTTGAAGCTACACTGGTTTGCAGATTTAATGAATGTAACCGAAGAAGTTACAATTCATAGACCCAACGTTTCGACACTCCTGTCTAGTGCCTTCATCAGGGGTGATCTAAACGCTGCAACAAGAGGTCCTTTTATATGATCACTAATTAGCGGCCTTTTTTCTGACGAGGTGTAAATAGGCGTCAGGAAGCAGACCGCCATCGTCACGATTTAAAGGAGCGTGGGCGGAGTTAATGTGCCAAGCCTCCAAACAAAGGCGCTGGTGGTAACGCCGATTAGTAGTGATAATTTTAGAATTAATTTTGTTGATTAATTATCGTCAGCGACAATTAGTATTGGAATAATCATTTAAATCATCCGACTAGAATAATTCAATAACTGCAATTAAAGAAAAAACAAAGGATTAAAGAGGATGCCGCATGCCCTTTGAATTTTGCTTAGTGAAGCGTCAGTCGAGTAAACTTTCCAGCTACTAGCTGAAGATATCAACTCTTTTTAACAATCGCCATATACTCAGGTGTCTGCTTCTGAGAACTTGTTGCAGTAGTGGATTGGAATTTAGCATCTCTCTTTCAATTTGATTTTTCACATCAAATCCAGTTTGTCTCATTCGGAGGTGTATTGATGCAGTTGGAAAGTTAAATAAAGATCATTTCGAAAGAATTTAGTGGTTTAAGACTTTTATACTTAAGTAAAAAGAAAATTGGTATTTCAAAATGCTCATAATGACCCTTCAGCAGTTCAAAGTTGTGATAAGTTTAAGCACATCCTGCTGACTTGAGGGTTTTCTCCGAAATCCAGCTTCTGTTTATGTGGCTTTGCATAATTGAATTAAGGGAGCAATTGTTCCACTCCCTCTTAATCATTTAGATGGAATAATGTTCGTCCTTCGTGTGTAAATAAGGAGATCCATAAACAGTTAAACTGTATTTTATTCTTCATTATCAAGACGACAAAACTATGCCATAAATTAATACGTTTCAGCTGGTCTAAATTATTACAGTTATTGATTCCTATTTTATAAGGCTTGTCCCTTGTGGAGGAATAGGTACATTTGGAAACATATCGCATAAATTGCTTGAGGCTCATTAAAATATTTAACGCAAATAGAATGTACAGTCCGATCAAAATTTAGATTACAGTGATAAAACATTGGAGTGACTTAAATTTACAATCAAATTTTCGATAAATTGACAACTTGGAAAATTGAACACCATATGTAGAACTGGTTTAAGGTCAGCTGATGTACCTCCGCTCTCTTTTTTGTTGTTTTCTCAGTACACTTTTCTGTTTGATCGTTTGTCCCATCATTCTGTGCTACTCCTAGGCTTTCTTTTTTTGATTTCGAGTTTTGTGCAAGTTATTCAGAGTCAACATTGATTCAATTTTTGTACAATAATTCCCCATTAAACGATGCAGTAAGAGGAAAATGACGAAATTAAACGATAGTTAAAAACTTAAAATACCAAATGCAACTATACTATGATCCGACTTAAAAGGAAATAAAACGACCAATATTAAACAATCGAAAATACATACTGATCGTAAAAACGTCAAGACTACAAATCTGTTACTGATTGTTCACTGCATTGTTTGAATTCTCATTATCTCCCCAGACCATTCAACAAATTTTTCTTTTTCGCACAAGGATTTTGAAATATACCGCTAAAACTGCATAATCTTAACTTTATAACAACCTAATAACATTCAGATTACCCAAAAGTTTCCATTCTAAGTGAAGTATTGCTACTCTGCCCACAATCTTCAGATAACCATACACAGTTTTACGGTCTTCTCTTCCAAGTGAGCGGCAAGATTTTGCAAACGGCGAATTCGGACATCAGTTTTACCAGCATTAAAAACACGATAAAGGTGAAAGGCGACTTGGTGCTCCCACGCAAATTGAAGTTCCGGAACGGACAGCTCGAAAAAGTATTTTTGATCAGAGGAAGTGGTCTTCACTTCAACAAACGTTACCACGGTGCGTCTGTCACTCTCTTTAACACCTGAGGTATGTGGTGCGTCTGTCACTCTCTTTAACACCTGAGGTATGTTGTCGAATCTCAATGTCGTACGGCGCAATTGTGTTCCCATTTTCGTTTATCCAGACAATTTCAACCGAGCCAGGAGGGTGGCTTTGTGCTTGCTCTTGGAGAAACTCGAACACACACTGTTCTCCCCAGCGACCAATGTCCTCTTTTTTTGGGTTACCCACCAGCGGAATTCTCTCGAAGATCCTCTGATCACCATTAAATTGTAGATCTTCGAATTCAACTACAGAATGACCTCCATCAAACCAAAGATAAGAACGGCTGGGAGACGTTTGCTTCGCTACTTCACCAGGAATGGTTACGAAAGTCATCTCCCCAGGTAGGGGCACAAGCTTTGCGTTGTGCTGACGGTTTTCATTTTCTTTGGGAAACAAATCACTCGCAGTTTCACGAGAACTTATCTGCTGGTTGTTCACCAAATCATCTATGATGATTACCTCAGGTGGTTGCTGTGCATTGTTTTCAGTGCGTTGCTGCCTAGGAACGACTGCACCAGGATTCCTATCCTGCAACGGTTTCCTATCCTCTCCCCTTAGAAGCTTTTCCGACATGGCCTCTGGCGCTATTATGGTGTTCATATCACGTAGCGTAGGTCTCTGAACCAAATGATCTTGATTCTCTTCTCTAATGGGCATCTCTACAGTTTCAGGAGGTTCCGGCAAGGGCCAAATCCTTAGAATGGGTTCACTACCGGGACCCCCTTCACGTTTACAAGCCTTGTCAAAATGAGCAGACGATTTTGGTGGCCAGGAATGAAGACCATCGTCGCCTGACTTGGATGGGGTGGCACTTTCCTTATAAAAAAAACTGCTTCATTGAGAGCCTCTTCACCATCATCCATTACATTTTCGGGCTCCTCGGAAGGTGGAATGATCCACGGTTCTTCGCCTTGCGGTAATGGCTCCAATTCCTGTTCATCCCTCAAGTAGCTGTCTAGATCATTCCCACTGTGATTTTTCACGGCAACCAAAAAGTTGCTGAGATCTGAAGCACCCTGCTTTTTCCCTCCAAACAACAGCTTTATCATCTCAGCATTTAGGACTTCTAAATTATCCTGATGCTCTTGTACGACATAAAGACAGTACATGCCTCCTGCTTCTTGTATGCCAGATCTTTCTTCAAGGGAAACATGAACATCAGGGTGTGTGCACAACGAATACACAGTTGCCAAACTTGGTACGGAGGCAAATTGCATCTGCAGCAGTTTTTTTGCAAATCCTTGATGGCTCAATTCCTGGTACTCCGATTGATACTTAGAGTATAGGAAACGTTGCACACATGGGATGAGTTGGTGGAAGTGCTTCTGCACGGGAACGCACTGGTATTGCACCGCACCGCCTGGAGTAAATTCTTTCGTAATACATTTGCTCAACTCGGTTACCTCACAAGTCTTCAAGAACAAGGAAACATGTTTCTTCATTAACTCATGTTCGTTTGGAGGCCCATATTTGGATGATCCACTCTTATGAGGTTGAAAGAAATCCCTGAAGTCAAGAAAGTGGACACTTTTTTCCAAATGGAAAATCTTAAAGAGACTTTTATCGTCGACTATAAGTGGCTTGTCAGAAAGTGCTACCCATTTATCTGCTGTAGGAAAAATGCGCATTTGATCGTCTTGTAAGTATTGTTTCAAAAAAGTAGCCATAGTTTTGTCGATCTGTTGATCAAGTTGCATGCTGTCATTATGGTTGCCTCCGACACACTTCCTTCCCAAGGTTGCAAAGATTTTCAACATATGGCTCAAGGACGTTGGAGAGGGAAACCGAGAAACTTCAGCAACAGTCGAAGCCATTTCGATGTACTCAACCCCATTAGGTGTCGCGTCGACACAGATAAGACCAACAAAAAAGGTTGCGAGACTTTCCTGGGAACTTTGGCTTCCATAGAACATTTCCAATAAGGGCCTTATAGTCATCTTGTCTTGTTCTTCAAGAAGCTTCCGAGAGACTTCTGTCGGATCTGTCCAGCAAACGTCTTTCTTCAGGTAAAAAAATCCAGCAGATTGTCCTTTTGGCTCACTTGTGTGGCGATGTGGAACAAATATCATCTCATTCTTTAGAAATACCTCATGTATTTTCATCCTTTCTACCTCACTCTGATTCATTTTCTCAAGAAGAAAGAAATACACTCTGCTCATGTGCGCAACAGAAGTCGTAAATTCCTTTCGCTGATTTCCATCCATCCTTTCACAGCCGCCACCTGACCACTTCTTCATCTCATTTATCAGCCCATCCACGCTTACTTTTTCGCGAATTCGAAGAGTTTCTATAAAAGACGAGTTCTTTAAATCTGCTGCGACGTACTTTACATGATTCCGAAGTAGCTTGTAAACAAGTTCACTCCGCACGAAGAGGTCTCTTGGAAGATGGAAGTCCTTCCCTCCAGCGGTAGAGGCCATCCACGGTTTGTTGACAAGATTCAGGTAGAAGGAAGGTTGAGTTTCCTTGAGATAATTCCCGTTTGTATCTTGAACATGAACGGATTCTTCAGCATACTGTGCGTACTCGTCATCCCAACGTTCATCTATGCACTTAGCCAAGAACGTTGACTCCTCAGGACTGATTCGTTGCTTAGCGTCAGTGGTGTCAATCTTTCGAAGAAATTCTTCCAACTGCTCGCAGGCCCAGTCATTAATAATGTAAAAGCCATCAGAAGTTGTTTGCCAAATGTTTTCGTAGGAAAACCAAGGTGACTCAGCCTAAAGAAAACAAAAACGGAGATATTTGGTTGAACTTTCTAATTATACATAGATTTCTCATACTGTCTATTTATTTATCTAACAGCATACTTCCAATGTTGTGAAATAAAAAGAATTCGGTGAAAACAAATATATAACCAGATGAGTACTGAAATACAGATTTAGGAGCATACCATAGTGTCTCGATGTATCCTTACTGGTTTCCTTTTTATAGACAAAAAGTGTTTGACACCGAGCTTGGTGAGAAATTCTTTCCAATCCGTAGAACGAGCTTTCAATCCTGTATACCAGTCCAAATACGATTCGTCAATGAGAGTCCACGAAATACCTAAACGGAGAAGAAAAAAATATACATTGCATTACTTTCTTCCTTCCTATTCAAGGGAACTAGAAATCAAGAATAAAGTACAACAGAAACACAACAAACCGTTGGAACTCAGGAGTAAAATTTGATCGTG
This sequence comes from Pocillopora damicornis, assembly GCF_964200805.1. Classification (NCBI taxonomy): domain Eukaryota; kingdom Metazoa; phylum Cnidaria; class Anthozoa; order Scleractinia; family Pocilloporidae; genus Pocillopora; species Pocillopora damicornis. The sequence continues at coordinate 17,729,813 of NC_142673.1, read as the reverse complement.
AAGTCTGATTGTCTAAGTTAAAGGAGCTCTGACAGAGACCGCTATCCGTAGGAGAGACTAACGTTTCGCTACTCTTAGCGGAAGTCATCATTACTCTGACGACTCTGGAAAGCTGGTCCACTACCTAGAACACTTAGATTCCTCTTAACGGTTTTCAACAACTACCAGTACCACACCAGACTTAGTAACGAAATTAACATAAAAAACCAACAAACAAAACGACATTACTCTTCCGATGGATCGAAATTGACCAACTTACGCTACTTGAGTCAGCCGATAACATTACGGCAGAACAGTCACTCCGGCCAAAAATAATTCGTCTCTCAAGTACTTTCACAGCAGCAAAATGGTGAAATCCTTACCAGATTTACAGCCGAAAGAGCACAACTAAGGGGCAACACGGGTAAATAAAAGGCGACTTACTGGGCAACCGGCCAGCAAGGTCAATTGTGCTTCCATATTTAGGCGTGAAATGGATTGACGTTGTTTTTGGGTTCAAAACACCCTTGTTCGTTAAAATCTGCACGCAGGACTTTAATTCATCCATATCACACACAGAAGGGTCTTTCAAGCGCTCTTCCAAAATGTACACTAAGTAGCTTCTCAACACTTCATCAGACTTGGACTGCAAATCACAAGAAATACATCCGTGTTGGAATTATATTACACGGACAGCCTACCCCAAGATTACACTTAAGTTTCCTTTTTGTCTCTTTAAAATTATTTGGAAGACGATATCAGATATAGAGATGAACATAAGTTTCAAAATCCTAAAGCCTCCGCGAAACGATTCTTACGAGTAATCAATTTCTCTTCAAGAAACCAATTCTTTACATGCATGAGAAAACTAGAGCCAATAAAACAGCGTGAAACTGGCCGATAGCCTCTAACTCTCGCCTTGACATTCATCATTGCCAAAAGTACAGTGCGAATTTAATACCTTCCACTTGTCTGACTTGAAAGTTGGGATTATGTGACTGTTGACGAGCTCCTTAGGGCTCCAAACTTTGACTCCTAAACTTCTCAACAGTTGTTCAACTTGAGAACAACCGATATCATCCAGCGAAGAGAACAAAGACGGGTGTACTGTGGAAAGATCTTTCTCGAGCACCGAGAATATCGTCTGCTCCTGAGATTTTGATCCTGGAGTTAGACATCAGAAAAAAATTTATGACCAGAACGAAATCCTACATTATCTCCTAAAAATGAGAAAAAGCTTTATCAAATGCCAATTACTCCAGTATATTGATCTGATAATTCAAATCAAGTCTCTTTCTAGGGCATGGATTTACTTTTGGTGAACTACTAATTGGAGTATTGATATTTCGTCTCCCTAATTCGTTGAATCCCTCATGATAACTCGACGAGAGCTATAATCCGAAAGAAAAAAGCTAAATCGTTTACAACAAAAAGTGAAGAGATTAGCAGTTTAGGGATTATATGCTTCCTCTACCATTTTTATGTGTTGAAATCTGCCCTACCTTTCCTAGCCTTTGGAATTGCTCCCTCGGATACTTTCTGCAAAGACAACGGTAGGAAAACGGAGTCTCCCTTCAGGTTTACGAATGTGCCATCTGTTGACGGAATCACCCTGAGAGAACGAATTCGATCAAGCATTTCTTGACTGCTATTTCGCTCCTGCTCGAGACATCTATACATGCACTGCAACCATCGAGCTACCCAAGCTATCCTCGCAACATCCAGTTTGCAGTTCTTACTATTGGATGTAGCTTCACCTAATTCATTTGAAGCCTTTTTCACCTCCGCTATGCCAATGTCCATCAAGTGCTTGCTGGACAAAGTCTCTATTCCAAGACGGAATCTAAGGGTGGGATTTAGCGCTGGAACAATTTCTGGGTGAAGGTAGCTCAACCCTAAGTGCTCCTTCAAAAGGGCAGGGGTTATGAGCTCCTGTATCATGCTGTCTTCGGAAAAAATAGCCACACTAGGGAGAACCCAGTTGTAGCTCTTTCCATCATCAGCTTCGGTAGGTTCCTCAGTTTCGTTGCTAGACACGATAACAGGTATACAACACTTGGTTTGAAGAAGTTTTAAAATATGGCGAGCAACAGGCGAAAAAAAGTCGAGAATTTCCTCTTCAAGCGGTACAAATTGAAAATATGAAACCACCGAAGAGAAGCCGGAAAAGGACGGGTAAACCTTTGGAGAAAGAAAGAAATATTTTAGTTACTTTGAAGTTTGAGTCCCAAAATTTCAAAATCTCAGGCTTTCGATCCTTAATTTGGAGGGTTTGAAACTAGAAAAAAAATGACTGATTGGAACAATTACACGTCTTCTTACCATGAACACCGAAAGAGCGTCAATAAACAGTTGTGGAATCTCTTCCCTTAGCCACTGGTTCCAGGATTTGTCACTGTCGACATCCTCTCTAGACGAAGGAACCTCAAAGTCGCCTTGAATGATGAATCGAAAACCATAACTTCTCAGGGGAAGATACGCAAACACACTCTGTGGCGGCAGGTTCTGCACAAGATATAGAGCAAAATACGTTCTAAGCCTGCCTGCCCTCCCCTGATAAAAGCAAAAGTAGCTTAACTTATACACTCGAACCAAGTATCCCATCGTGCTGGAGCTTACTCCAGTTTTCGTGACATGAAACGTCTGGGGGTATCGTTAGTATACCTGAATGAGGTGCAAGTTCATCGCAAGGTTACCTCCAGCGCGCTAACCGTTAGGTAAACGTGTCTACCATAAAAGTAAATATTCATGTAATTACAGGGTATAATAATAATAAAAAAAACTTGCTAGAGTGCCATTCGTTGTCTTCATTGTGTTCTAAGAAGATCATGAAATATGCCCAGTTTTACATGTACTTAGCTCTTGCGCTCCCTTTGTTGCAAGGGAGATCGAGAGAACAGATGAGCTCCAAATCCCTTGTGCAACTTTAGGCGCGCAAATTTGCCAGGTTCTATTGCCCTTATCCTTGCCCCTATGAAGACAAGACATTTCCCTCCCTCACCCATCAGCCAATGTTGCATATGATAGTTACGTGTGTTATAATTCTAATTCTACAATTTTTTTAAATATATTTCAAGCAACATAAAATTGGGGGATGATAAGCTCTTCGAGAGGAAAATATTCTCGTCTTTTTCGCAGGTGTATAATCTAGAATAGTTTCAACAGGTTCTGTAAAAGATTGTAAAGTGTATCTTCACAAACAGTTCTTCACATGTAATATTTCAGGGTATTCTAGAAAACCCTTCTCGCTTGGCTTTCGCTCCCTATCATGTTCAGGAAACACTAAAACAGGCTAAGAACTGAAGTTTAATAGGGTAAACTTTACCTGATGCCTAATCTGTAGACTTGAAGTACTGCTTGAGTCATCAAACAAAGGGAAAGCTAGCGCCAGCTCAGTCATCTCTACATCCTCTTTCATCTGAATTGAATTTAAGTGACAAAAGCATTTAAAATAAGAAGTTCGGCTTTGGTAATAAGCTTTTCACAAAACCCATTAAAATCTTAGATGATCATACTCAGTGTAGAATGAGAGATGACAGCAATAAAACTAAACAAACAAAGAATTCGAACAAACGCCGAATAAATAAATACGAAGACAGTGTAATGCACAAGTACATGTAGTCATCCCTGGAACCACTTACATATCAATGATTTTAATGATGACAAACTTTTTTCGCCGGCCTTATTCTCAGAAAAAAGAAAATAAATTTCAACTTATAAGATAATCGTAAGCTGTCTTCTTACATTTGAAGCATCAAGCTGTTTTTTGATAACAAGCCACCGATCTGTGCCTTTCGCGTGTTTGATTTCCATGATAGTATCTCCCAGGTCATTCCTTATCATCTCATTGCGACTGTTGTGTACCTGTAGAAAAATTGAAAATGTTAGGCGATTTTCGGCAATTTCCGTCACATCGTAATCTGATTGAGAAATATTGGGATGGCTCAGATTTCAATCCGTTTAGGGAACCAATAGTAAACTGACTGGTTCAAAAACGAAAACTGTTGTATTGAAAGGAAGAAGAATTAGCCGAGGTGAGTTTTACTTCTTACGATTTAGAATGTTATTTGACAACTGTGCACGTATTTGATGATGTTCCTGGCATTTGCTGTTGCTGTCAAAAAGCAAAGATGTGCATAGCACACCACCAACAACAACCACAATAAGAGGCAAAAGGATAACTAAACTTCACCAATATTGCATACATTGAGAGTTAATACTAATTATGAGTTTTTTTCTGGAGTCTAAATTGCCAACGTTTGGGTAGAAACCTGCTAAGTGAAGAATGAGTACTTTAATTTGTTATCAGAGTTCAAACCCACCTTGTCGTGAATAAAGATTCCTCGCAAACGATGCAAGAATAGCAAGAGTGAGGGACGAATATCGTGAAACCTAGGCGCGAGAGAGGACTTCTTGTTCTGTCGATGTTCATCATTTAATGGCAGGACTATGCGAGTCGGCCAGCTACAGGGAAAAAAAGAGGGCTAAGAAAGCATTTTGAATAAACAATGCATCAAGCAAACAAAATAACGAGTTCGCAAAGCGCTCGAATGGTATCAAGGCTTTAGCTGAAAGTCTGGTTTAAATCTCTCCTAAAATAATTCGTTTAGGAAACATGCTCAGTTTTGACAGTTGTTTCTGTGCGTGACAATTCATTAAGGATTCTCCTGTCGGAAGGAGTATAAAAGTCTCAACTCACCTGCTAAATTCATCCTCGGAGCTGCTTACTCCATCGCCATTATCTTCTTTCACGTCATTAACAGATTTGTCTTCCAAATCTTCCATGGTTTGTTCCTTCGAACAATTGCCTCCAATCCACTCAGGAAGAATATAACCAATTGGCCCGCTTTTAGCGTCAAATCGAATGTGATATCCATTGGAATGGACTTCGGGGCAATCAGTAACCCGGAAGACTGACTTAAAACCAATACCTTTTTGTCCTAAAATTGCGCAGAACAATCAACGTCTATAATAAATTTCTATCATTCAATTTTTAGGATATAATGCTGACCAAACAGAAAGGTGTTTTAAAAGGATATCATTTTTAAGCACCGGGATTATGCGTTACAAATTTCCACGTGAATGTATTCCTTTAGGAAAACTTTGCGTTTAATCCTTCATTAAATCTGTAGTTAAATCCCTGTAGCTTTTTGTGACTTTGACACATCAAACTACTTTGTACGCAAAATCAAAAGAAAGGTTTTCCGGTGGAAATATTCTTATTTGTTGGCATAGATAAGCATTGACCTTTAATTAATCTGCAGTCATATCTTTGTAACTTTCTGTAACCTTGAAACATCAAAAAATTTAACCTAAGCAATTGAAGTACCAAAATTATGAAACTTTTGAGATGGAAATTGCGGGTGCTGTGGTTTACTGCAAATGGGTGAAAATTAATGTCTATTAATGAAGTGGGTAAAATTAATCTTATAATGCAAAACTTACATGTACCCACTTACCAATGTAGCCATAACGATGTTTCCCTTTGGTACTTCTTCCGACATCACACAACGCACGGATATTCTTCTCCTCAAATCCAACCTCGTTGTTCAGTATCACGATCCTGTCCCGCTCGAGGACGAACAAAAGGGACGGAAATCCTGGGTAAGAGCACACCTCGGGGTAGGAATTATCGTCTGCATTCTGAACGAGCTCCAACACAAAGTGGGTGTCCCTGGAGTAGAGCTCACTGGACAGACGTGCTAAGCCACGACCTTCCCTTTCGCGCTGTCGTTGGACAAGTTTGAACTCCTCTTCTCCGAGCTCAAGACCAATTCCAAAGTCATCTCGGCGAATTTGATCGATTACTGCTTTGCACTCATCTTCTTGCTGACTGGGAGGCGCACAAGGAGTGGGAGGCACTTCTGGAAATTCATCCTGAGTTCTCGATGTTACTGTTAAGATTGTAGAACAAAATGCGACAAAATTTAGGCTTGCGGAACAAGGTCACATCATCATGATGTGAAGGGTTTGGCTACTGGGCCGGAAAGAGGAATAGAAGGTACCAAAATAAAAGTACTTAGCAGAAATTATGGATTAAATAGACAATGAGTGAGGAATGAAGAACGCAAAAGAGGAAGGGGAAACCTGGAGGTATAAAGGAAGCAAAGGAGGAATAAAGGCCTGCAAAAAATACCTTCGTCTTCACCCTTCTCAGTAAAGGTTTCCTGATCTTGAGAAACTGCTATATCGCCCTCTGGTTCACTTTCGGTGGAAGTCTGAAAAAAAACATAGCCGTTAACATACAGTCATTATACCATGATAGACCATTCTGAAATGATACAACACAAATAAATATATCAGAGGTGCCAAAGAGGCGAAATTCCAACAGCTATGTCCAACAATCTTCGTACGCTTCAAAACAGATCAAAGACAATTTTAGTCTACATACCTCTGTCTGAAGCATTGACGAAATAAGAGCCAAAACAGGCTTGACGGCAGCGATTGGTCTCTTTTGTTCGTCATTACTGTAATTACCAGAGACCAAGCCTTCGTCTTCCTTTTTTTTGCACGAAACTCTGCTGAGAAAGTCATCTCTCCACTCACCTATCCCCAAGGCAAATCCCAGGAGGTGAAGACGGCTGCGTTGAGACTGGGTAGAGCAGCTTCTAAGCAACAAGGCTGCTGCCTCTGTCGAGCCAACTAACTTTTTCAGAGGCTCAAAGAAAACCTAAACAACAAAGACATGTGGTTAGGATGAACTATAAAAAAACAACGCCAAATTTTCAGTCTAACAACGGAGAAATATTGCGAATCAAAGTGCCTGATTAACCAATTCACAGACTGAGAGACTTCATGAGAGGCCTTTAATGTAGCCCATATTTCTGTATTGAAACCGCCCATAAGCCACAATTCGCCTGTTTACCCTGACGAAGGACTAACATTCGCAAATTCAGCTTCATAAACTCTCTATGGTGGCCAATTTGTATTATCAACTCAGTTGATAAGAACAAAAAAGCCTTTAGAGCGCCGGTTATATCTACACTTCAAAATGTGTTTTATAATGGCAAAACATCGAATCTTTCGCATAACAGTGATTATAATTAATGCTTGTTTCAAGCCTCCTGTACGCTGATGCTCCCCTTAACGGTAGCCTAAAAACAAAAGGGGGCCCTATGCTTGACGCTTTCACTTTACCTCGCATTGTTCAGTTGACAAAAGCATTCCTAGCCAAGTTCGTTAAGGCACCAAAGCAACCATATTTCTAACCCAACGAGGACAATATTTACGGTGATCGGGAAGACTGGGAAAGGAAGAGCAGGACGCGCCTTTGACCTCAGCCTAAGTTTATACAAAAGGTTAGCCAACGATCTACGTAAGTACTAATACACACCTTTGATCCAACTGCCTTTGCTAATCTGAGTGGCATACGTGTCAAACATTTAAGAACAAAAGAAGATCGATGATCGCAGTCGCCTTTGTCATCAACACCCATTGATGCTAATGACGAATGTACATGATTGGCTAAAAGAGCCATTGGGGTGTTGGCAACACTACCATTTGTCATTACCATGGAAACCAAATGCCCAGTCGCTCCTATCACATCTCGGTGAAGAGTGCATTCTCTAAACATGTCCGGCGATGTGTTCATAGTGACTCGCAGAAGAACACCAGGAGATGTTTCCAAGACAACCAGAGGGTTTTGACTTTGGGAAGATGTCTTCCTAGCACTCAAAAGAATTCCCTCATTTTTCAAAAATGACTTTAGGTCGCCAAGTTTAGAGACCTCTCCACCAAAAACCTCATCCCAATGAGTCCAGAGAGAAACATCTTCGAGGAGGGGAGTGCTATTTATGGCTTCTAATGCTTCTTCTTTACTCTTAAAACCCAGAACGCCACCGTTACGTGTGCTCAGGCTGGTGCTGTCTGTATCTCCCGCTTCAGAGCCGTGACGAAAAAGAGAAACTTCGTAAACTATCAAAGGAGTAGTAGTCCCTACAATATTCTTTCGCTCTACAGCTTTTTTCACCAAGTTCGCAGAGGACCCAAATCCAAGATCCGTCGCTTTATTGAGATTGTAGTAGTCACACAAGTACTGCTCTATGGACTCCTGAAAAAAATGCAAAAGAGGGGTTTTATCCCTTAGAGCGACTGGCCGCTAATATCGCCACGCAATATCACCACTCGATCTGACATAAAAGTCATGAGAAAAAACGATATTACCACGAACTATATGTCAGTTCTCCTTGTCAGTACCATACATATAGAAATCGTTTCAAAACAGTGCGGAGAATATGCATATTTATGTTAGGGTGCAAAGGGTAAATGCGACCAAAAGTCTCAGTGAACATAACGTTCATTGTGGAATTTTGATCTTAAAATGTGGTTATGCATTATCTGAACGAATTAAGATCCCTTAAGCTGCTGGTTGGTACCAATGTGAATTTACTTACAGCGAATAAAGCAATCCCAAGATTTTTCCAAAGGATTTTCTAAGATCTGTCACCACAAGACACGAACTATTCCTCCGCTTTGAGGTTGCTTTTGTTCGTGTTATTTCATATTTAAACGCTGCAATTAATGAAATTGTAATTCTTACCGGAGATGTTTCAGTTCCGCACTGTGATATAAAATCCAGCACACTATCAAGTGACACTCGAAGTCCAAGCTTCGTTCCACCTTTGCCAGACGGAGAAATTCCACCGAGCTCATCTATGGCTTCACGCAGCACTTTGTGTTTCGTCAAGAACTTTAGGAATGAACCATAACCGAACGCTTCAAAACCGTCAAATCCTGAATATTTATTCACGACACTTTCCTCAATTCTGGCTAGCGTCGCAAGGTCAGTGTGCTCCGCTTTATTCAGCCACTCATTTACTTCTTCGACAATAATTCCTATCACACATATATAAAACGATGAAAATTAGTAAAATGAATAAAGGGATATCTAATACCGTAGAGCACTAAACGAATTTTACTAGTTTACTCAGAATTACTCTTTTGTACAAAAGGTTGAATTGATGATCCGTAAGTGTTTATATGATAAGGTGAATCATATGCGCGTTTGATTGTTTCTTACCAACGATCAATTAACGTACGAAAGACGTCAAAATGTAGTAGAAACATCGAAATTTGAATTACCCTTCTTGGTTAGCATTCCTGATAAACTGAGTTTATAGTTGTACACGTGAACTATACCCTTACAGTGGTACGCCCCTTAAGTATCGAGTCAGTTGGAGTTAGGAGATCGACGGAGATAGATCAGAGTTCCATTTTACACAAGATTGTTCCAGTTACGTCACGTTGAGGTTTCTTTAAGTCCGTAAAGACAGGATCAGACGTAAGTTCCTGCCTATTGTATTTAGTTTCGTTTTCTTTTCGATTTCGCTTGTTTTGTAATTAGCCTCAGCCCATTTTTTAATCTTGTACATTGCAATTTCCCCTTTTCAGTTTTCACTGCATGTGTATGGTAGTCAGACGATAGCATTAAATGTTATTGAGTCAATGCAATTTGTGTTGTCGATTCCTACACCGTGATTGACACTCCCCGAACTCCAGTGCAGAAAACCTCGTGTCCGCTGCATTGGGTATGCGACAAGAATGTTTTTTCCAAATTAAACCAAAACAAAAAGATATCAAACCTTCGCTTGGTGCTTCTGGCCCTTTTCCTGTCTCCGTGTGACTTGCCTGGTTGATGGCTACCTCGAGCTCTGTCTTTACTCTTTTATCAACCTCGTTTTCCAAGGCGTCTCCCAACAGACGCTTACAACTCATATAAAGTGCTAGCTGAAATAATTTCCTTCCGAACTCATCTTTAGTAATTGTGGTTAGGAACTTCATGATGTTATTTCCGTGTCTGCCATTAAACATCTCCAAGCAGCAATGGAACACTGCTGTCAAGGCGTCTGCAGGGGATGTGTCCAGAAATTTCATAACACAGCCTTTCAAATCGCCAAGATTTTGTCCAAGAAGGTCTCTCTTGATTTTTCGCAAGTGTTTCTCAATTTCTTCGTCCATGTCAGCCGACACTTGTTCTCGGATAGCTTTCCACCTATCCCTCTCGCCACGTCGAGCTTTTCTTATCACCTAACAATTCAAATAAAGTAAGAAAAATAGCTACACTGAATAACCAGAATGTCGTTGCAGAGTTTATCACAAAGGTATATTTCCTTTTTATGCTACCGGTGATTGAGTCAGGAGCTATATCAAATGAAGGTGAAAGAGAGTTCGTAGTAATGATCACTTAAGCAGTAGTGAAAATAAGGCCTGAAAAAAAATTCAGGCCTGTACGGGATTTGAACCCATGACCTTTGCGATACTGGTGCAACACTTTACCAAATGAGCTAACAAGCCAACCGGAAGCTGGTCTTCATGCTGGTTCGTAACAAACCCCTGAAGTGATGAGTGAACGACTGTGGATATTATGAAAATCATAAAATGTGAACTACTGTTCAAGAAATAAAAATAAAAGCGATCTCCGCAGTAAGAAGTAGTGTATCATTACTGTAAAGACCGCTTTCATATTCATTTAAACCACAGTTCACATATAGGATTTTCATATATTCACAGTCGTTGACACATGCTATATCGCGCGCGCTTTGTTAGACTTGATCTTAACATAAAAAAAAAAGGAATGTGAGAGAAAAGATTTAGTAACATTACCGAAATAGCCAGTCCAATGCTCTTTATCCTGACGCCAAGGTCATAAGGAGTGCGACAGAAATACTTTTCAGAGAGGTACCACATGAATTCCTCTAGAACGACTTTCGTATGCCACAGACCTTCTCCCATGTAATTCTCCAAATGCTTCAAAATCTGAATAGTCGTAACATGAGGTACATCGGCGAGATCCTGGGGAACTTTAAACATGTCATACACCAGAGGCTGTTGCAAAAGAGGACCCAAATCGAGCTCCTCGAAGTCTGATATTACAAACAAATCAGCAAGGCTTTGGTTCAATTCGTACAAAGTGGAGATGCTGTTTGACATGACGTAAGCATGGATGTATAAGTTGACCTTCGGGATTCACACAGATGAAATAAATCAGATAGATTGGATGTGACTTTTTCGATTATATCATTTTATTAATAATATGTCAATCAAACATCGTGTTAGGGGAAGGAACCAATTGGACGTGAGGTAACTGAACTGAAAGCAGCATTTTCACCATATTAAATTTTGGTTTTGTGCCCAAATAAATTCCTTTCTGTGATATCCACAGTGATTGGTCATAATGCAAGAATGACAACCAAAATATTTTTGGTGGTCATAGTCTTCTCAATATGCCGGTTCAGTAAAATATTATGCAGACAGACTGTAATATAAAGCGACAGAACCATACCAAGGTCAAGCACTTCAGAATGGATAGGAACTAGTAATATACATGCAATTAAGCAAAGATTCTTGTAATCATGTCCTGCATTAACTTAAAAAACTGAAAAAAGGATGAGATCTTCCAAACGTGACTACTTTACATAGAATTTCACTCACTTTAGCCTGCCTTTCAGTTAGCTCCTTTCGGACAGGAATATCTCTCTCTGTTCTCAAACCAAAAGCAGTAAGACTTGTTTTTTTATACTCTTTGCACAGCTTTGCATCAACCTCCTCCAGACCAACAAAGCGACCTTCTTTTGACAAGGAAGAAACGATCTCTTCTGCTGGCTTGCCAATTTCATGAGAATTGGCATTTCTCACAGATTTTCCCTTGCTTGTTATGCTATTCATTTCATCATGGGCATGGCTGATTGACTTCTCAAAAGGACCTGAAGTACCAACTTCTAGAATCCTTGTTTCATTGTACTTAGGAGGTGAAAAAAGATGCTCCCTTCCTGCTGGACTGGGCGCGTTCACCTCTAGCAGTGGCCTTTCATAGCCAGCATGAGCAGAGGGGAGGCCTCCACCAGCAAGCTGCACATCTTCTTCAGTTTGTTGTTGCCTTATTTCAGCAAATAGCAATGATGGGGCCTTTGGACTTCCGGTAGAGAGTTTTGTGTTTTGTGATGGGGTCCTATGTAGTTGGGCACTTGAAACTACAGACACAAAAATTATGGCGTTTTGTGGTCAGTAGAAGAAAACATCACATCCAACAGTGACATCTACCACAGCCATTTCTACCCAAGTACACAACTGTATAATTGTCATCAATCAATTTAGGTGGGTCAACAACACTTGCAGATCTTATTTCAGAATGGCCTCTGATTGTATTGTTACTGGCCAGTTCAGTTCGTCAACTATTAAAATGCAGCAGACTGGTAATGGAGGGTGGTAGGTTCAACAACAACCAGGTCCTTGAAATACAAGCACATGTACCTGGTACAGTCAGATCATTCTGACTATGTATTGGGAGCATTGCTTCATCTTAAATAATCATATTAAATTACTGTGCCATTAAGCTCTTGGCCTTTAGAGCTAAATTATGGGTAAGGATTAAAAGTATTTTCTGTTTTCAGTGTTGGTGACGTTTCACTTGTGTTCTTCCAGTGAACCAAAAAAAAAATAAATCAACGTCTCAATAAGTAATTTCTATTGATTTCTTTTCAAAAATTTTTTTTTTGAAAAATATGAGGTGCTAAACTAGAATTACGGCGTTTCTGTGAGTGTGGCTGACATTTCCATGTTAGCAGTATTAAGTCTAATAAACTGAGGAACCCATATCATTTTTTGTAAAGAATTGGCAGAAAAACCTTGTAAAATATGGTGAGGATTTGTGGAGAAAAGAAAAGGCAGTTGGGCTTGTAAGAATTTTACTTTCTTAAACACCACCAGACATTCTGTCAACTACTTCAATATATGGTACTTCATATATTGACCGGAGAGATTGTTGGCAATCGCTCCACAAATTCTGCGATAAACACGAAATAAACTCGATTTTGTAATGTTAAATCGATCAGCCACTGATCGCAGGCATCAGGGTTCCCAAGTATCCATATCGTAATCATTACTTGCTTCTGTAAGTCGAAGGTAGGTCTCCCCCCACTCCTTTGTCCATGAGGCAGACCTAGGCAAGTAGCTAACAAGCGTTCCAAACAGCTGACTGTAGTTCTTGACATCCAAATATGACTTAAAAAATCTGAAACACTGTAGAGTAGTTTAATATGTTCAAAATAATTCTCAATGCGGACATGGCTCTGCCCCTCCCTTCTCGAAAGAAAGAATAGAAATTCTTCGTCTTCACAACTTCTCGCTTCTTGTAGTATTGATTCATGGGAGAGTTCCTCTCTTAACGAAACAACAGCTGATCTATCCGGGACGGCCATCTTGTTTTCCTTTTTAAATCTAGCGCGCGATTCCGCTGACGCGCTCTACAATTTCGCACCTGCTGTCATGGTAACTGATCCAATGAACTAACTCATGGGAAACGCTTCATACACCAAAAAGCCCCCGTGTGTAGCAGAAGAGGCCGATTACTAGCCATTTCCCTTTTGTTTTTCAGTACACGCATGTGCTTGTATTTTTTTTACACGGATGCAATAGAAATTAATTAGAAAAGCATTTCTTGAAAAAGGAAGTCGTCGTGTGTTTTGAGCGAAAAAGATCGTCAAGGGATCAGAACAACACTGGTCAGATTATGGTCACGTGCTCAGCAAAGACTTGTAGAAACCGATCATATTTTACTCTTACCATCAAAACAGTCACGTTTGCATAAAAAAAACAACAACAACAAAACGAAAAGACCTAAATTGGCGTAGCTGCCGAAACATCCGGAAAAAACCATGAAACGAAAGAAATAATGCTGTAAATTAGCAGTTTTTTTTAATGTCATGGTACATGTTTCCGTGGGAATTTCCATGTGAACGGCTTGCTCCGTCACTCACAAACTCTGCGTGATTCTCGCTGCTACTCGTTATGTTAAGCGCATGGACGATTCGAAGACCCTTTGGATTTGGTCCTTAAGTTGATCATAGCACTAAACTGAAAAATTCGAAGTCCATTTCAATTTAGTGAATGTAGTAACAGCCGTGTAAAGACAATAAACATCGCGACCATCGATGCAATCACAATGGCGCCAGGACTTCGGACTTCTTCTGAAGGATAGATCTTGAGTTCGGAGCCGACAAACTACGACTAATTTCGAAGAGTCCACGCCAATTTGCATATCTCAATGTGCCCCGAACAACTCGTTTCTACGCTATCGCTTATCCATCAGTTAAAAATTATTCGCTTAAAAAAGGAAAAAGAATATTGCGCAATATCATTAGATTTTATGCAAATGTTTATTTCTCTTTCACTGTTGACCATAGATACATGTGCAAGGTACAATGCGGGAAGTTCGATCGGTACAGGTTGCTGCTTGACTACCCAAAAATGTCCTCATAATGACAACTTGGGCTACAAGACAAGAACCAAAATATTCCCTACATATCAAAGCAACGAAATTGACCCAGCCACATGTATCAGCAGTACCTAACACACTCACCTATTTTCTTCGTTTTGCAACCCACTGTTTCTTTTATATCATGCACATTTAAAATAAAAGCTTTAAACAGAATAGGTAAATACTGATTCACATACCTTTGTTTTCAACACTTGAAGTTGGCTCTAATTGAGGTGAGACAGTCACCGGTGGAGCACATTTTACTAGTGATGGATCTGTCATATCCTGTTTGCTTTCATCCTTAGTGCCTGGTGAGACGGCAGCTGTACTTGCAACATTTGGAAGATCTTCAGCCGAAGAGAGTCTTTCTCTACGTCGTGATTTTTCTAATTTAGCTTCATTGGAATCTGACCTTTCCTGCTGACAGCTAGCGCCTGAACTGGACGATTTAAGATTGCGTGGATTCGATTCTTTCAATTTCATTAGAATGCTGCTTCGGTTATTTTGGAGTTCAACAATATCCAACTCTGCCATGAAAATGCTGAACTTTTTTTTTTTCAACAACGCGCTATAGTGTTCCTCAAAATTTCTCCTAAACTTTAGCTCATACTTACTCTTGAATTTGGAAATATTCAAACAATTACCGTCACAAGAACGTAAAATTTCAACAACCTCTTTCTTGAGTTGTTCCAGTGTTGCTGGCTTTTCGGTCGATTTCAAGCCACTCGCCATAGCTGCTGACAATACCGCGACAAAAGATGCTAAACAATGGCAAAGCTTGTCAATTGCATGATAGAAACGTGCCAAAACTGATCATTCGTTCTAATCGTTCCCCCAAACTTTTCATGTCAAGAACTAGCAGGTTCGACGTCGGTATGTTCTAGCAAAACCTCACCGTCAACTGTGGTAAGACCTTGCGTGACAATGCAAAAATTACCGTTAAGTCAAAACCACAACAGATTGTTTTAAATGCGCACCCAATTAAAAACACAGAAATTAATGACATCGTCTTTCTAAGAAACCGGTTTACACTCTTCGAGAAGTTTCTGAGAATCATGATTTCTATCAGGCGTTCCTTCTTGTTTATTGTTCTCCATTTCCTCGTTCCTACTCTTTTGCATCCAAAAGCCAGTGCAAGTCACGCAAGCAAAATGGCGGATAACACTTGGTAAACCGTTCGTACGACCTCAAGTGATACACTGGAATAGCTTAGTTCCTGTACATAAACAAATAATAAGAAACTGAGTGCCGTCATAATGGCGGATAGCGAAGACGAAGAAGTTCCCCCGCAGAGAGATGTGAAGGTATTTTGTACTTTTAGCTTCACCACATGGACACATGACATGGACAAATTTCAGATTGGTTCAAATAGCGTACGATGAGACACCTTTTGTGAAACTTTCGACAACTCCTGGAGAGTCCAAGATAGTTCGTGTTAAACTCTTATCAACATGCAATTTAAGAGGACACAATTTCCACAGTTAAGGTTTAGAACTCCAAAAGAACTTGGTGCTGGCAAACTGTTGCAAAGAAATAGTTTGACAGTGCTCTGTTTTGTTGTAAAGCAACTTAGTAAGCGGCTAGAGCATGAAAGCACTGAGGAGAAACACTGTTGACTATGTCTTGTGTTTCTCACTACACTTCTATTGTGCTCTAGCTGTTTCTTGGATGCTTTACAACAGGACAGAGCACAGTCAAGGCTTCTCTAGTTGTTAAATATTTTAACATTTGTGTTGAAATATTTTAATAGTTTTTCAACAGGATTTTACCTTCAAACAAATGAGGAAAATAAGAATGTTATATTCAGCAATAAATTTACCCACTGCTCGCTCAAGCTTGCTGGCTGTTTCCACCAAGTATGGGTTGACATTCATCGGCTGCCCTACAGGTATTTTGAAACCATTTTTATTAATTTGTTGTTGATTTTTGTTTTGTTTTGGTTTTGGTGTTGAGAAAATGTAGTGAACAAGTTAAAAAAAATGTGCACAATAACAGTACTTATACAAAAACCAAGGACAATTAACTGAATGAGAGCACATTTCAAAGGAGTGTCCTTAAAACCAAACCTTAGTAATCAATAAAGCCAATGAGATGAAAAGAAAATATCATAACAAGTCAATGAAAATTTACAGCAAAAATAAGTAGACTGCTCAAAGCAAGTTTTGGATCTGATTGTTTCAAAGGATAGCACAAGTTTTCTCTTGCAGGTGTAAATCTGGCATAAATTAAGCCTGAAAATCATCAGATTACAGCTGGATGTGTTATTTTCCTTAAACTGAATTTTCTTTTCTGATTGCCTCTGGTGATAAGAATGATGTATATACAAAATTTGAACAAAGTGTACATATTTACATATGTGTGGACCAAGACAATATTAAATCACAAAAATTGCATCAATCGCATATACATGTAATTTCTTCATGGGATATTTAATGAATTACTATTGTGCTGCATATCATTGTTTTAAATTTTTAAATCCAGATTATTACTTAATGTCAGGAACTAATTGCCATGAATAAAAGTGAAAAAAACTGAAACCATCGAAAGAATTAATAAATCTGATGAAGGAAGCATGCAGAATGTTGGTAAGTTGAAGCAGCTCCTTAGCATAACTATTCATCTCTTTACCATTTGTAGAATACTGATAGCAGTTCTTTCCCTTAGAACACCTCCCTACCCATCACATGTGCCACTCTAGGCCTGTTTATCATGACACCAGCATGGGTCACTCTGCTGTTCTTTCAGAACCCTGTTTGCTTTAAAGGGGCTGAATTCTTTGATTGTTCCATGCCACAATATTTGTCCAGTTCTTTACCAAAAATTTTTCAAACAAATACCCTTATAGGCCAGTATAATCAGAGTTAGCTACTTATATCATTGCAAAATAAAGGTAGCTCTGAACTTACTTGTACTTTACAGAATATTAAAAACATAAATCTTTAAATGCAAATAACGATAAGCTAATAAAAAAGCAGGGATACATGCATATCAAACTTGCTATTGGTAATTTGTCACAAAACCAGTGGCACATGTGAATTACCTGAATGCAAGTAATCAACAACAACCGGTAACCTGATTGTATCTTTCAGTGGCCAATTGCCCTTCAACCCTCTAAGAAATTAGTCATCCTGTACAATTTGTGGGTCTCAGCAGTGATGATGTGACTCTGCCTGTCTGCTATGTGGATGGAGATCAAACTGTCATATATTTTTACAATATTCCAACACTTGGGAAGCTCTGTATGTTGTACTTTTGTAGACCTGTTTATCATGACACCAGCATCTGTTTCTGCGGGTTTGCATAATAAAATTAAAGAAGCAATTGTTCCTCTCTCTCTTAATCATTTAGATGGAATGACGTTCGCCCCTTATGTGTAAATAAGGAGATCCATTAACAGTTGGACTGCATTTTATTCTTCCTTATAAGGATGATGAAACTATGCTATAAATTAATGCATTAAGGCTGGTCTAAAAAATTAGGGTTGTTGATTCCTTTTTTATAAGGCTTGTCTCTTGTGGAAGAAGGGGTACATTTGGAAATGTATAGCATAAATTGTTTGAGGGTCATTAAAATATTAAACGCAAATAAAATGTACATTCCGATCAAAATTTAGATTACAGTGGTACAACATTGGAGTGACTTCAATTTACAGTAAATTTTTTTGAGAAATAAACAACTTGGGAAATTGAACACCATATGTAGAACTGGTTTAAGGTCAGCTGATGTACCTCCGCTGTCTTTTTTGTTGTTTTCTCAGTACACTTTTCTGTTTGATGGTTTTTCCATTATTCTGTGCTACTCCTAGGCTTTCTTTTTTTGATCTCAAGTATTGTGCAAGCTATTCAGAGTCAACATCAATTCAATTGTTTCCAATAATTCCCCTTTAAACCATGCAGTACGAGGAAAATGACAAAATTAAACGATAGTTAAAAACTTAAAATACCAAATGAAACTATGATCCGACTTAAAGAGAAAATAAAATTTTAAAAAATCGAAAATAAATACTATTCGTAAAAACGTCAAGATTGCAAATCTGTAGCTGATTGTTCACTACATTGTTAAAATTCTCATTATCTTATAAGACCATTTCCCTTTTTCTTACAAGGATTTTGAAATATACCGTTAAAACTGCATCAACTTAACTTTCTAACAACCTAATAACTTTTAGATCACCCAAAAGTCTTCATTCATAGTGAAGTATTGTTACTCCGCCCATAATCTTCAGATAACCATACACAGTTTTACGGTCTTCTTCTCTAAGTGGGTGGCAAGATTTTGCAAACGGCGAATTCGAACAATATCAGGTTTGCCTGCATTAAAAACACGATAAAGGTGAAAGGCGACTTGGTGCTTCAAAGCGAATTGAAGTTCCGGAACGGACAGCTCGAAAGAGTCCTTTTGATCTGAAGAAGTGGTCTTCACTTCAACGAACGTTACCACAGTGCGTTTGTCACTCTCCTTAACACCTGAGATATGTTGTCGAATCTCAATGTCGTACGGCGCAGTTGTGTTCCCGTTTTCGTTTATCCAGACAATTTCAACCAAGCCAGGAGAGTGGCCTCGTGCTTGCTCTTGGAGAAACTCGAACACACACTGTTCTCCCCAACGACCAATGTCTTCTTTGTTTGGGTTATCCAACAGCGGGATCCGCTCCAAGATCCTCTGATTATCATTAAATTGTAGATCTTCGAATTCAACTTCAGAAGGACCTCCATCAAACCAGAGATTGGAGCGGCTGAGAGACGTTTGCCTCGCTACATCGCCAGGAATGGTTACGAAAGTCATCTCCCCAGGTAGGGGCACTTGGGGTGGAGGGGGCTCCACGATCTTTGCATTGTGCTGACGGTTCTCAATTTCATTGGGACACAAATCACTTGCTGTTTCGCGAGAACTTATCTGCTGGTTGTTCACAAAAGCATCTTCAACGATTACCTCAGGTGGTTGCTGTGCATCGTTTTCAGTGCGCTGTTGCCTAGGGACGACTGCACCAGGTTTATCCTGCGCCGATTTCCTATCCTCTCCCTTCAGGGGATTTTCCGACATGGCCTCTGGCGCTCTTGTGGTATTAATATCACGCTGTGTAGGTCTCTGAACCAAATAGTCCTGATTCTCTTCTCTAAAGGGCTTCTCTACAGTTTCAGGAGGCTCCGGCAAGGACCAAATCTTTAGAATGGGTTCACCACTGGGATCCCCTTCACGTTTACAAGCCTTGTCATATTGAGCAGACGATTTTGGAGGCCAGGAATGAAGACCATCGTCGCCTGACCTGGAAGGGGTGGCGGTTTCCTTATGAAAAGGAACTGCTTTATTCATAGCCTCTTCACCATCATCCATTGCAATTTCGGGTACCTCAGGAGGTGGAACGATCCACCGTTCTTCGTCTCCCGGTAATGGCTCCAATTCCTGCTTCTCCTCCAAGTAGCTGTCAAGATCATTCCCACTGTAATTTTTCACAGCAACCAAAAAGTTGTTGAGGTCTGAAGCACCCGGTTTTTTCCCTCCACAGCTTGCCAGCTTAATCATCTCGGCATTTAAGACTTCTAAATTATCCTGATACTCTTGTACGACATATAAACAGAACATGCCCCCAGCCTCTTGTATGCCGGATTTTTCTTCAAGGGGAACGTGAACGTCAGGGTGTGTGGACAATGAATACACAGTTGCCAAACTTGGTACGGAGGCAAATTGCATCTGCGGCAGTTTCTGTGCAAATCCTTGAGAGCTTAGTTCGTTGTACACCGATTGATACCTGGAGTATAGGAAACGTTGCACACATGGGATGAGTTGGTGGAAGTGCTTCTGCAAGGGAACGCACTGGTATTGCACTGCGCCGCCTGGAGTAAACTCTTTCTTGACGCATTTACTCAACGTTGCTACTCCACAGTTATTCAAGAACGAGGAAACATAGTGCTTCATTAATTCATGGTCTTCTTGAGGCTTGTTTTTAGACGAGCGACACTTTTGAGGTTGATAGAAATCTCCAAAGTCAAGAAAGTGGACACTTTTTTCCTTCTGGAAAATCTTCAAGAGACTTTTATCATCGGCTATTAGTGGCCTCTCAGAAAGTGCAACCCATTTATCCGTTGTAGGGAAAATGCGTATTTGGTCGTCTTGTAAGGACTGTTTCAAAAAGGCAGCCATATTTGCGTCGATCTGTTGATCAAGTCGCATGCTGTGTTTGTGGTCGCGTCCGATGCATTTACTTCCAAAGGTGGCAAAGATTTGCAACATATCGCTCAAAGATGAAGGAGAAGGAAAACGAGAAACTTCGGCAACAGTCGATGCCATTTCGATGTACTCACCCACATTAGGTGTCGCGTCGACACCGATATGATCAACAAAAAAGACTGAAAGACTTTCCTGGGTAGTTCGGCTTCCATAGAACATTTCCAATAAGGGCCTTGTGGTCATCTTGTCTTGTTCTTCAAGAAGCTTCCGAGAGACTTCTGTCGGATCTGTCCAGCAAACGTCTTTCTTCAGGTAAAAAAATCCAGCCGATTGGAGACTTGGAGGGCGCTGTGGAACAAATATCATCTCATTCTTTAGAAATGCCTCGTGTACTTTCATTCTTTCTACCCCACTCTGATTCATTTTCTCAAGAAGAAAGAAATACACTCTGCTCATGTGCGCAACAGAAGTCGTAAATTCCTTTCGTTGATTTCCATCAATCCTTTCACAGCCGCCACCTGACCACTTCTTCATCTCATTTATCAGCCCATCCACGCCTACGTTTTCTCGAATTCGAAGGGTTTCTATGAAAGACGAGCTCTTTAAATCTGCTGCGACGTACTTTACATGATTCTCAAGTAGCTGACAAACATGTTCACTCCGCACAAAGAGGTCTCTTGGAAGATGGAAGTCCTTCCCTCCAGCGGTAGAGGCCATCCACGGTTTGGTGACGAGATTCAGGTAAAAGGAAGATCGAGTTTCCTTGAGATTATGCCCGTTTGTATCTTCAACGTGGACAAATTCTTCAGCATACTGTGCGTACTCGTCACCCCAACGTTCATCTATGCACTGAGCCAAGAACTTTGACTCCTCAGGACTGATTCGTTGCTTAGCGTCAGTGCTGTCAATCTTTCGAAGAAATTCTTCAAACTGCTCGCAGGCCCAGTCATTAATAATGTAAAAGCCATCAGGAGTTGTCTGCCAAATGTTTTCGTAGGACGCCCAAGGTGTTTTAGCCTAAAGAAATAGAAAAAGGAGATATTTTGTTGAACGTTCTAACCATGCATAGATTTCTCATAATGTCTATTTACTATTCTGAATGCATACTTCCAAGTTTTAGCCTAAAGAAATAGAAAAAGGAGATATTTAGTTGAACGTTCTAACCATGCATAGATTTCTCATACTGTCTATTTACTTTTCTGAATGCATTCTTCCAAAATGCACCTCTTAAGATGAAACTGAGAGACCTAGTAGGTAATATGTTATGACATAAAAACAATCTGGTATAAACAAATATATAACCAGGTGGGTGCTGAAATAAAGATTTAAGAGCATACCATCGTGTCTCGATGTATCCTTACTGGTTTCCTTTTAATGGACAAAAAGTGTTTGACACCGAGCTTGGTAAGAAATTCTTTCCAATCCGTAGAACGAGCTTTCAATCCCGTATAAGCGCTCTTCCAGAATGTACACAAGGTAGCTTCTCAACACCTCATTAGACTTGGACTGTAAATCACAAAAAGTACATCCGTGTTGGAATCATATTACACTACCAGCTATCCCCAAGATTCATCTAAAGTTTCCTAGTTGTCTCTTTAAAAATTATCTGGGACACCATATCAGATATCGAGATGAACATAAGTTTCAAAATTCTAAAGCGAATATCTACGAGCGATGAATTTCTATTTAAGAAACCAATTCTTTACATGCATGAGAAAACTAAAGCCAATAAAGAAGCGTGAGACCGCCTTGGCCTCTGACTCTCGCCTAAACATTCATCATTGCCAAAAGTACAATGCGAATTTAATACCTTCCACTTGTCTGACTTGAAAGTTGGGATTATGTGACTGTTGACGAGCTCCTTAGGGCTCCAAACTTTGACTCGTAAACTTCTCAACAGTTGTTCAACTTGAGAACGACCGATATCATCCAGCGAAGAGAACAAAGACGGGTGTACTGTGGAGAGGTCTTTCTCGAGCACCGAGAATGTCGTCTGCTCCTGAGATTTGGATCCTGGAGTTAGATATCAGAAAAAACTTCATGACCAGAACGAAATTCTATATTATTTTCTGAAAATGAGAAAAAGCTTTATCACATGCCAATTACTCCAGTATACTGATGTGATAATTCAAATCAAGCCGCTCTCCGGGGCACGGATTTGTACCATCTTCTTCCGAAAGAAAAAAAGGCTAAATCATTTACGACAAAAAGTGAAGAGTTTAGCAATTTAGGGATTATACTTCCTCTATCATTTTTATGCGATGAAATCTGTTTATGGACCTACCTTTCTTAGCCTTTGGAATAGCTCCCTCGGATATTTTCTGCAAAGACAACGGTAGGAAAATGGAGTCTTCCTTCAGGTTTACGAATGTGCCATCTGTTAACGGAATCACCTTGAGAGAACGAATTCGATCAAGCATTTCTTGACTGCTATTTCGCTCCTGCTCGAGACATCTATACATGCACTGCAACCATCGAGCTACCCAACCTATCCTCATAACATCCAGTTTGCAGTCCTTACTATGGGATGTGGCTTCATCTTCATCTGAAGCCTTTTTCACCTCCGCTCTGCCAATGTCCATCAAGTGCCTACTGGACAAAGTCTCGATTCCAAGACGGGATCGAAGAGCGGGATTTAGCGCTGGAATAATTTCTGGGTGAAGGTAGCTCAACCCTAAGTGCTCCTTCAAAAGGGCAGGAGTTATGAGCTCCTGTATCATGCTGTCTTCGGAAAAAATAGCCTCAGTGGGGAGAACCCAGTTGTAGCTCTTTCTATCACCAGCTTCGGTCAGTTCCTCAGTTTCCTTGCGGGACACGATAACAGGTATACAACACTTGCTTTGAAGAAGTTTTAAAATATGGCGAGCAACGGGCGAAAAAAAGTCGAGGATTTCCTCTTCAAGCGGTACAAATTGGAAATACGAAACCACCGAGGAAAGGCCGGAAAAGGATGGATGAACCTTTAGAGAAAGAAAGAGACATTTCAGCTACTTTGAATTTTGAGTCCAAAAATTTCAAATCTCAAGATTTGGATCCTTAATTTGGAGGGTTTGAAGCTATAAGCAAAATGACTGACTGGAACAACTATACGTCTTCCTACCATGAACACCGAAAGAGCGTCAATAAACAGTCGTGGAATCTCTTCCCTTAGCCACTGGTTCCAGGATTTGTCGCTGTCGACATCCTCTCTAGACGAAGGAACCTCAAAGTCGCCTTGAATGATGAATCGAAAACCATAACTTCTCAGGGGAAGATACGCAAACACATTCTGTGGCGGCAGGTTCTGTAGGAGATATAAAGTAAAATGCATTCCAAGTCTGCTTTCCCCTGATAGAAGTAAAAGTAGCCTAACGTATACATTCAAACCAAGTAACCCATCGCACTGGAGCTTACACTGGTTCTCGTGAAATGAAACGTCTGGGGGTATCGTTATTATACCTGGATGAGATGTTTGTTCACCGCAAGGTCACCTCCAGCGCGCTAACCGCTAGGTAACCGTGTCGCCCATAAAAGTAAATATTCATATAATTACAGAGTATGACCATTTCCCTCCCCCACCCCTCAGTCAATGTTGCTTACGTGTTTATGACTATAATTTTATAATTTTTCAAACATTTCAAGCAACATGAAATTGGGGGAAGATAAGCTCTTCGAGAGGATAATATTTTCGTATTTTTTGCAGGTGTATAATGTAGATTAGTTTCAACAAGTTTTGTAAAAGATATACGTTTCTTCACATATAATTTCATTTCAGGGGACTCCAGAAAACCATTTTCGCTTGGCTCTCAGTCCTTATCATTATCAAGAAACACTTAAACAGGCCAAGAACTGAAGTGTAATAGGGTAAATTTTACCTGATGCCTAATCCGTAGACTTGAACTACTGCCTGAGTCATCAAACAAAGGGAAAGCTAGCGCCAGCTCAGTCATCTCTACATCCTCTTTCATCTTAATTGAATTAAAGTGACAAAAGCAATTAAAATAAGAAGTCCGGCTTTGGCAATATGCTTTTCACAAGACCCGATTAAAACCTTAATGATCATACTCAGTGTAGAATGAGAGATGACGGCAATAAAACTAAACAAACGAAAAATTCGTACAAATGCCGAATAAATATATATGAAGACGATGTGATGCACAAGTACTTGCAATCGTCCCTGGTACCACTAACATATCAATAATTTTAATGATAACAAACTTTGATTGCCAGACTTATCAGCAGCAAAACGACAATACATTTGTACTTTTAAGATAACCGTAAACTGTCTTCTTACATTTGAAGCATCAAGCTGTTTTTTGATAACAAGCCACCGATCTGTGCCTTTGGTGTGCTTGATTTCCATGATATTATCTCCCAGGTCCTTCCTTATCATTTCACTGCGACTGTTGTGTACCTAGAGAGAAATTGAAAGGTTAGGCGATTTTCGGCAATTTCAGCCAAGTAGTAAATGCAACAAATGTAGAGGGCATAAAGTTTTGATCTTGCCAACTTCGTGATCAGATTGAGAAATATGGAAATGGCTCAGATTTCGATCCGTTCAGAGAATCAAAAATAAACTGACTGGTTCGAACAGGAAAACTGTTGCATTGAAAGGAAGAATAATTAGCAGAGGTGAGTTTTACCTTTTACAATCTAGAATGTTATTTGAAAATTGTGTGGCTAGATATTTAATGATGTTCATGGCACTTGCTGCTGCTATGAATAAGAATACCACCAACAACAACGATAAGAAGCAAAAGAACAACTGAAATTCACCAAAATTAATATTGCATACGTTGAGAGTCAATACTAATTACGAGTTTTTGTCTGGAGTCTTAATTGCCTATGGTTGTATAGAAACCTGCTGAGAGAAGAATGAGTACTTTAATTTGTTGACACAGAGTTGAAACCCACCTTGTCGTGAATAAAGATTCCTCGCAAACGATGCAAGAATAGCAAGAGTGAGGGACGAATGTCGTGAAACCTGGGCACCAGAGAGGACTTCTCGTTCTGTCGATGTTCATCATTTAATGGCAGGACTATGCGAGTCGGCCAGCTACAGAAAAAAAAGAGGAATAAGAAAGCATTTTGAATAAACAATGTAACAAGCAAACAAAATAACGAGTTTGCAAAGCGCTCGAGTGGCACCAAGACTTAAGTTGAAGGTCTTATTTAAATCTCTCCTGAAACAGTTCGTTTTCACCGAGGATTCTCCTGTCGGAAGGAGTATAAAAGTCTCAACTCACCAGCTAAATTCATCCCCGGAGCTGCTTACTCCACTGCCATTATCTCCTTCCTCATCATCAACAGATTCGTCTCCCAAATCCTCCATGGTTTGTTCCCCCGAACAATTCCCTCCAATCCACTCAGGAAGAATGTAACCAATCGGCCCGCTTTTAGCGTCAAATCGAATGTGATATCCATTGGAATGGACTTCGGGGCAATCAGTAACCCGAAAGACTGACTTGAAACCAATACCTTTTTGTCCTAAAATTGCGCAAAACAATGAAAATCTATAATAAATTTCTATCATTCCATTTTGTAGGTCATAATGCTGACCCAACAGAAAGGTGTTCTAAATGTATATCGTGTGTAAGCACTGAGACTCTGCGTTACACATTTACACGTGAACGCTTTCCTTTAGGAAAACCTTGCGTTTAAATAGGCATAAATCTGTAGTTTTTTGTGACCTTGTGACTTTGAAACATCAAGCTATTTTGTACGCAAAATCAAAAGAAAGGTTTTCAGGTGGAAACATTCCTCTAGGAAAACTTAAGCGTAGATAAGCGTTGATCCTCAATTTAATTAATCTGCAGTCATATCCTTGTAACTTTTTGTGTGCGCAAACTGGGTGAGAATTAATTTTCATTGCTAGAGTGGGCCAAATTAATCTTATAATGCAAGACTCATATGTACCCACTTACCAATGAAGCCATAACGATGTTTCCCTTTGGTACTTCTTCCGACATCACACAACGCACGGATATTCTTCTCCTCAAATCCAATCTCGTTGTTTAGTATCACGATCCTGTCCCGCTCGAGGACGAACAAAAGAGACGGAAATCCTGGGTCAGAGCACACCTCGGGGTAGGAATTATCGTCTGCATTCTGAACGAGCTCCAACACAAAGTGGGTGTCCCTAGAGTAGAGCTCACTGGACAGACGTGCTAAGCCACGACCTTCTCTTTCGCGCTGTCGCTGGACAAGTTTGGACTCCTCTTCTCCGAGCTCAATACCGATTCCAAAGTCATCTCGGCGAATTTGGTCGATTACTGCTTTGCACTCATCTTCTTGCTGTCTGGGAGGAGCAAAAGGAGTGGGAGGTACTTCTGGAAATTCATCCTGAGTGCTCGATGTAACTGTTCAGATTGTAAAAAAAATGCGACAAAATTTAGGCTTATGGATCAAGGCACATTATCATGATGCGAAGGGTTTGGCTACTGGGCCAGAAAGAGGAACAGAAGGTCCGAAAATTAAAGTACTCGGCATAAATTATAGATTAAGTAGACAATGAGTGAGGAATAGAGAACACAAAAGATAAAAGGGAAACTGGGAGGTATAGAGGAAGCAAAGAAGGAATAAAGGCCTGCAAAAAGTACCTTCGTCTCCAGCCTTCTCAGCAAAGTTTTCCTGATCTTGAGAAACTGCTATATCGCCCTCTGGTTCACTTTCCGTGGAAGTCTGGAAAAAAAAATTAGCTGTTACCATAGTCATTACACCAGGAAAGGCCACTCTAAGATCATAAAACGCAAAAAAGATCATATTAGAGGTACCAAAAGGGGGAAATTCCAACAGCTATGTTGCCATGTTCATACGCTTCTTAAAAGATCAAAGGAAATTTCAGTCTACACACCTCTGTCTGCAACGTTGACGAAATATGAGCCGCAACAGGCTTGACAACAGCGATCGGTCTCTTTTGTTCGTCATCACTGTAACTACCGGAGACCAAGCCTTCGTCTTCCTCTCTTTTGCACGCAACTCTGTTGAGAAAGTCATCTCTCCACTCACCTATCCCCAGGACAAATCCCAGGAGGTGTAGACGGCCACGTTGAGACTGGGTAAAGCAGCTTCTAAGCAGCAAGGATGCTGCCTCAGTTGAGCCAACTAACTTTTTGAGAGGCTCAAAGAAAACCTAGACAACAGAGACTGGTGGTTAGAATGATCTATGGGAAAAAAACACCAAATTTTCAGTTTAACAACGAAGAAATATTGCGAATCAAAGTACCTGAGTAACCCATTCAGAGACTACACGAGAGACTTCATGACAAGCCTTAGTGTAGCCCCATATTTCTGTATTCAAACCGCACATAAGTCACAATTCTTCTGTTCATTCTGACGAAAGGTTAACGTTCGCAACGTCAGCTTCATAAACTCTCTATGGTGGCCAATTTGTATTATCAACTCAGTTGCTAAAAAAGCAAAAGCCTTTAGAGCGCCGGTAATCTTCGCACTTAAAAATGTGTTTTTTAATGGCAAAAACATCGTATCTTTCGCATAACAGTGATTATAATTAATGCTTGTTTCAAGCCTCCTGTACGCTGATGCTCCTCTTAGCAGTAGCCTAAAACCAAAAGGAAGCCCTTTGCTTGACGCTTTCAGTCTATCTTACATTACTGAGTTGACAAAAACATTCCTAACCAAGTCTGTTACGGCACTAAAGCAGCCATGTTTTGGAGCTAATAAGGGCAACATTTACGATGATCCGGAAGACTGGGAGAGGAAGAGCAGGACGCGCTCTTGACGCTAGTCTGAGTTCATACAAAAGGTTAGCCGACGATCTACGTAAGTACTAATACACACCTTTGCTCCAACTGCCCGTGCTAACCTGAGTGGCATATGGGTCAAACATTTAAGAACAAAAGTAGATCGATGATCGCAGTCACTTCTGTCGTCAACTCCCATTGATGCTAATGACGATTGTACATGATTGGCTAAAAGAGCCACTGGGGTGTTAGAAACACCGCCATTCATCATTACCATGGAAACCAAATGCCCAGTCGCTCCTATCACATCTCGGTGACGCGTGCATTCTCTAAACATGTCCGGCGATGTGTCCATAGTGACTCGCAGAAGAACATCAGGAGATGTTTCCATGACAACCAGAGGGTTTCGACTTTTGGAAGATGTCTTTCTAGTACTCAAAAGAATCCCTTCATTTTCCAAAAATGACTTTAGGTCGCCAAGTTTAGAGACCTCTCCACCGAAAACCTCATCCCAGTGAGTCCAGAGGGAAACATCTTCGAGGAGGGGAGTGCTTTTTATAGCTTCTAAAGCTTCTTCTTTAATCTTAAAACCCAGAACACCACCTTTACGCGTGCTTAGGCTGGTGCTACCCGTATCTCCCACTCCAGAGCTGCGACGCAAAAGAGCAGCTTCGTAAACAATCAAAGGAATGTTCGCCCCTACTAAGTTCTTCTTTCGCTCTGCAGTTTTTTTCACCAAATTCGCAGCGGACCCAAATCCGAGATCCGTCACTTTACTGACATTGTAGTAATCACACAAGTACTGTTCTATGGACTCCTAAACAAAAGGCAAAAGAAGTGAGCTTACTCAACAGGATAGGCTTACGTTCAAACTTGATAAAAATCACCGTCCATTAAATTAAACCTTAGAATGACAAGCTGCTAATGTACCCAAAAAATATCACTTCTTGATCTAATATTAAAGTCATGAGAAAAAAAAAACGATACTACTACGAACTATAGGAAAGTACAACTTGTCAGTATCATACAGTACATGTAAAAATCGTTTCAAAACAGCGCGGAGAATATGCATACTGATGTTGGATTGTAAAGGGTAAATGTGACTAAAAGTCTCCGTAAACGGAACGTACATTGTGGAATTTTGATCTTAATATGTGGTTATGTGTTAAGTGAACGAATTAAGATCCCTTAAGCTGCTGGTTGGTACAGATGTAAGTTTAGTTACAGCGAATAAAGTAAGCCCAAGATTTTTCCATACGATTTTCTAAGATCTGTTACCACAAGACACGAATTACAGTATTCCTCCGCTTTGAAGTTGCTTTTGTTCGTGTTATTTCATATTTAAACGCTAGAATTAATAAAGTTGTAATTTTTACTTACCGGAGATGGTTCAGTTCCGCACTGAGATATAAAATCTAGCACACTATCAAGTGACACTCGAAGTCCAAGCCCGGTTCCTCTTTTGCCAGACGAAGCAATTCCACCAACCTCAGCTATGGCTTCACGCAGCGCTTTGTGTTTCATCAAGATCTTCAGGAAGGAACCATAACCGAACGCTTCAAAACCATCAAATCCTGAATATCTGTTCATGACATTTTCCTCAATTCTGGCTAGCGTCGCTAGGTCAGTGTGCTCCGCCTTATTCAGCCACTCATTTACTTCTTTGACAATAATTCCTAGCACACACATACAAAACGATGAAAAATTATTAAAATGAACTATCTATGAACTATCTATGAATACCATTAAAATAAGCGATTAGAACTTATACCGTTGTTGTTCACCGATGACAAAAACTATGAAATAAGCATTCACGCGTGTGTTTGCATTCAGAACGCGACAACTGGTTACAAAAGGGTGCCTTAGCAGATTCCACCGAATTACGATACACAGTGAATAAATTTATTTGAACAAATTTCAAACCCTTGTGACGGACTTTTTATACGAAGTAAGAAATAGTTATTTTGATATAAGAATTCCGTTGGAATTTAAATATTCCAATTACGAAGTCGCTTTAGTAACAGCATATCGGGAAGGTCGGTTCGAACGGTGATTGAAACGAACAAGTTTGCTTGTCGTTGGTAACCGTATAGTAGTTTAGTGCTATCACATTGAAGTTTCTTCTTTAAAACGATAAACCGCCAGCTAGGAAAACAATAGGAAAACAATAGGAAAACAATAGGAAAACAAAAAGACTACTTCATACATACTAACGAGGCAGATGAATCAAGTTTATGCGCGCACCTGCGATTTTTTGACGCACACGATTTGTTTAAATTCGCAATTGCATGCGATTTTTGGCGCGTTTTATTCGCGTTGTTTTGTTAACGTATACGCGAGTGGTACTGTAGTTTCCTCAATAGCGCGATAAGTTCCTTATACAGCGAGGAAGTACAGCACGCTCTTAGCTCGAAATCCAGCCTGGTGGTTTCAGAATGTTTTCCGCAAAATAAACTAAAACAAAAAATATCAAACCTTCGCTTGGTGGATCTGGCCCTGTTTCTGTCTCCGTGTGACTTGCCAGGCTGGCGGCTGCCTCGAGCTCTGTCTTCACTCTCTCATTAACCAGGTTTTCCAAGGCGTCTCCTAACAGACGCTTACAACTCATATAGAGTGCAAGCTGAAATAATTGCCTCCCGAGCGAATCCTCAATAACTGTGGTTAGGAACTGAGTGATCCTTTTTTCACGAATGCCATCAAACATCTCCAAGCAGCAATTGAACACCGCCTTCAGGGCGTCTGATGGGGATGTGTCGAGAAATTTCTTGACACAGCTCCTTGAGTCGCCATGATCTTGTCCAAGAAGATCTTTCTTGATTTTTTGCAAGCGTCTCTGGATTTCTTTGTCCATGTCAGCTGACACCTGTTCTCTGATATCTTTCCACTTCTCGCTCTCGCAACGTTTGGCTTTTTTAATCACCTAACAAATTAGTTAAAACAAATAAACAGCCCATATTGATTAATCAAAATGAGGTCGCTGAAGGATATCAAGGGGGCTCGTTCACTGATGCTTTACTTCCCTTTGGGCCAACCCAGAGACGTATAATAATGATTTTAAAGGTCAAATAACGCGCGCGCTTTATTAGACTTGATCTTGAGCTTAAAATAAAGGAACGTAAAGCAAAATATTGAGTAACATCACCGAGATAGCCAGTCCAATGCTCTGTATCCGGACGCCAAGTTCAAAAGGATTGCCACACTGATACTCTTCAGAGAGGTACTCCATGAATTCCTCTAAATCAACTTTCTTGCGCCACAGATCTTCCTTGTCCATGTAGTTCTCCAAGTGCTTCAAAATCTGAATAGTTGTTACGTGAGGTACCTGGGGAAGACCTTGAGGAGCCTTAAACATGTCATACACCACAGGCTGTTTCAAAAGAGGACCCAAATTGAGCTCCTCGAAGTCTGATTTTAAAAACAAATCAGAAAGGCTTTGGTTCAATTCGTACAAAGTGGAGATGCTGTTTGACATGACGTACGCATGGACGAATAAGTTGACCTTCGGGATTCACACAGATAAAATAGATCAGATAAATTGAATGTGACTCTTTTGCTTCTACTAATCTATCATTGTCGTGTCAATTAAACATTGTGTTAGAGGAAGGAACCAATAGGACGTGAGGTAACTGAACTGAAAGCAGCATTTTTACCATGATTAGTTTTTGGTTTTGTGGTCAAATAAATGCCTTTCCCTGATTTCAACCATGAGTGGATATAATGCAAGAATGTTATAGCCAAAATATTTTAGGTGGTTATAGTTTTCTCAATATGCCACTTTAAAATTTTGTGTAAACAGATTGCAATATAGAACAACCGAACCATACCAAGGTCAGGGACTTCAAAACTCTGCAAAATGGACAAGAACTGATACTGAACATGCAATTAAGCAAACATTCTTGTAATCATGTCCTGCACAAAAAAACTGAAAAAGGGATGAGATCTTCCAAACGTGACTACTTTACATAAAATTTGACTCACTTTAGCCTGCTTTTCAATTAGCTCCTTCAGGGCAGGAATATCTCTCTCTGTTCTGAAACCAAAAGCAGAAAGACTTGTTTTTCCAAATTCTTTGCACAGGGCAGCTTTTACCTTCTCCAGACCAACAAAGCGACCTTTTTCTGACAAGGAAGTGATGATCTCTTCTGCTGCCTTGTTAACTTCACGAAAAGTAGCATTTCTCACAGATTTTCCCTTGCTTGTTATGCTATTCATTTCATTATGGGCATGGCTGATTGACCTCTCAAAAGGACCTGGAGTGCCAACTTCTCGAATCCTTGTTTCATTGTACTTAGGAAGCGGAAAAAGATGCTCTCTTCCTGCTGGACTCGGCATGTTCACCTCTGGTAGTGGCCTTTCATGGCCAGCATGAGGAGAAGGGAGGCCTCCGATAGCAAACTGCATTTCTTCCTCAGCTTGTTGTTGCCTTATTTCAGCAAATGGCAATGATTGGGCCTGTGGACTTCCAGTAGAGAGTTTTGTGTTTTGTGATGGGGTCCTATGTCGTTGGGCTCTTGAAGCTACAGACACAAAAATTATGGAGTTTTGTGGTGAGTAGAAGGAAACAGTGCATTTAACAGTAACAGTTACCATAGCTATCTCTGCACCAGTACACAACTATATAATTGTCATAAATCAATTTAGGTGGGTCAACAACACTTGCAGATCTTATTTCAGAATGGCCTCCGATTGTATTATTACCGGCCAGTTCAGTTCGTCAAGTATTAAAATGCAGCAGACTGGTATTGGAGGGTGGTGGGTTCAACAACAACCAGGTCCTTGAAATACAAGTACATGTACCCGGTACAGTCAGATCATTCTGACTATGTACTGGGAGCATTGCTTCATCTCAAATCATCATATTAAATTACTGTGCCATTAAGCTCCTGGCCTTTACAGCTAAATCATGGGTGAGGACTAAAAGTATTTTCTGTTTTCAGTGTTGGTGACTTTTCACTTGTGTTCTTCCAGTGAACCGAAAAAAATCAACGTCTAAATAAGTAATTTCTATTGATTTCTTTTCAAAAACTCTTTTTTGAAAAATATGAGGTGCCAAACTAGAATTACGGCGTTTCTGTGAGTGTGGCTGACATGTCCATGTTAGCAGTATTAAGTCTAATAAACTGAGGAACCCATATCATCTTTTGTAAAGAA
This sequence comes from Pocillopora damicornis, assembly GCF_964200805.1. Taxonomy (NCBI): domain Eukaryota; kingdom Metazoa; phylum Cnidaria; class Anthozoa; order Scleractinia; family Pocilloporidae; genus Pocillopora; species Pocillopora damicornis. The sequence continues at coordinate 17,696,579 of NC_142673.1, read as the reverse complement.
CTGGCAGAAAAACCTTGTAAAATATGGTGAGGATTTGTGAAGAAAAGAAAAGGCAGTTGGGCTTGTAAGAATTTTACTTTCTTAAACACCACCATATATTGAAGTAGTTGACAGACATTCTGTCAACTACTTCAATAAATGGTACTTCATATATTGACCGGAGAGATTGTTGGCAATCGCTCCACAAATTCTGCGATAAACACGAAATAAACTCGATTTTGTAATGTTAAATCGATCGGCCACCGATCGCAGGCATCAGGGTTCCCAAGTATCCGTATCGTAATCATTACTTGCTTCTGTAAGTCGAAGGTAGGTCTCCCGCCATTCCTTTGTCCATGAGGCAGACCTAGGCAAGTAGCTAACAAGCGTTCCAAACAGTTGACTGTAGTTCTTGACATCCAAAACACTGTAGAGTGATTTAATATGTTCAAAATAATTCTCAATGCGGACATGGCTCTGCCTCTCCCTTCTCGAAAGAAAGAATAGAAATTCTTCGTCTTCACAACTTCTCGCTTCTTGTAGTATTGATTCATGGGAGAGTTCCTCTCTTAACGAAACAACAGCTGATTTATCCGCGACGGCCATCTTGTTTTCCTTTTTAAATCTAGTGCGCGATTCCGCTGACGCGCTCTACAATTTCGCACCTGCTGTCATGATAACTGATCTGATGAACTAACTCATGGGAAACACATGCATCATACACCAAAAAGCCCCCGTGTGTCGCAGAAGAGGCCGATTACTCGCAATTCTCGTAGTTTTGAATTTCCCTTTTGTTTTTCAGTACACGCATATGCTTGTATTTTTTTTACACGGATGCAATAGAAATTAATTAGAAAAGCATTTCTTGAAATGGGAAGTCGTCGTGTGTTTTGAGCGAAAAAGATCGTCAAGGGATCAGAACAACACCGGCCAGATTATGGTCACGTGGTCAGCAAAGACTTGTAGAAACCGATCATATTTTACTCTTGCCATCAAAACAGTCACGTTTGCATAAAAAAACAACAACAACAACAAAACGAAAAGACCGAAATTGGCGTAGCTGCCGAAACATCCGGAAAAAAACATGAAACGAAAGAAATAATGCTGTAAATTAACATTTTTTTAATGTCATGGGTACATGTTTCCGTGGGAATTTCCATGTGAACAGCTTGCTCCATCACTCACAAACTCTGCGTGATTCTCGCTGCTACTCGTTATGTTAAGCGCATGGACGATTCGAAGACCCTTTGGATTTGGTCCCTAAGTTGATCATAGCACATAGCAAGTTGAAAAATTCGAAGTCCATTTCAATTTGCTGAATGTCGTAACAGCCGTGTAAAGACAATAAACATCGCAACCATCGATGCAATCACAATGGCGCCAGGACTTCGGACTTCTTCGGAAGGATAGATCTCGAGTTCGGAGCCGACAAACTACAACTAATTTCGAAGAGTCCACGCTAATTTGCATATGTCAATGTGCCCGTAACAACTCGTTTCTACGCTATCGCGTATCCATCAGTTAAAAATTATTCGCTAAAAAAAAGGAAAAAGAATATTGCGCAATATCATTAGATTTTATGCAAATGTTTATTTCTCTTTCACTGTTGACCCTAGATACATGTACTAGGTACAATGCAGGAAGGTCGATCGGTACAGGTTGCTGCGTGACTAGCCAAAAATGTCCTCATAGTGACAACTTGGACTACAAGACAAGAACCAAAATATTCCCTACATATCAAAGCAACGAAATTGACCCAGTCAGATGTATCAGCAGTACCTAACACACTCACCTATTTTCTTCTTTTTGCAACCCCCTGTTTCCTTTTATATCATGCACATTTAAAATAAAAGCTTTAAACAGAATAGGGAAATACTGATTCACATACCTTTGTTTTCAACACTTGAAGTTGGCTGTGATTGAGGTGAGACAGTCACGGGTGTAGCACATTTTACCAGTGATGGATCTGTCATATCCCGTTTGCTTTCATCCTTAGTACCTGGTGAGACGGTATCTGTACTTGCAACATTTAGAAGATCTTCAGCCGAAGAGAGTCTTTCTCTGCGTCGTGATTTTTCTAATTTAGCTTCATTGGAATCTGACCTTTCCTGCTGACAGTCAGCGCCTGAACCGGACGATTTAAGCTTGCATGGATTCGATTCTTTCCATTTCATTAGAATGCTGCTTCCGTTTTTTTGGAGTTCAACAATATCTAACTCCGCCATGAAAATGCTGAACTTTTTTCTTTTCAACAACGCACTATAGTGTTCCTCAAAAGTTCTCCCAAACTTTTGCTCATACTTACACTTGAATTTAGAAATATTCAAACAATTACCGTCACAAGAACGTAAAATTTCAACAACCTCTTTCTTGAGTTGATCCAGTGTTCCTGGCTTCTCGGTCGATTTCGAGCCACTCGCCATAGCTGCTAACAATACCGCGACAAAAGATGCTAAACAATGGCAAAGCTTGTCAATTGCATAATAGAAACGTGCAAAAACTGATCATTCGTTCTAATCGTTCCCCCAAACTTTTCGTGTCAAGAACTGGCAGGTTCAACGTCGGTATGTTCTAGCAAAACCTCGCCGTCAACTGTGGTAAGACCTTGCGTGACAATGCAAAAATTACCGTTACGTCAAAACCACAACAGGTTGGTTTAAATGCTCACCCTATTAAAAACACAGAAATTTATGGCATCATCTTTCCAAGAAACCGGTTCATGCTCTTCGAAAGGTTTCTGAGAATCATGATTTCGATCAGGCGTTACTTCTTGATTATTGTTCTCCATTTCCTCGTTCCTACTCTTTTGCAACCAATAGCCAGTGCAAGTCACGTAAGCAAAATGGCGGACAACACTCGGTAAACTGTTCCTACAACCTCAAGTGATACACTGAAATAGCTTAGTTCCTGTACATAAACAAATAATAAGAAACTGAGTGCCGTCATAATGGCGGATAGCGAAGATGAAGAAGTTCCCCCGCAGAGAGATGTGAAGGTATTTTGTACTTTTAGCTTCATCACATGGACACATGACATGGACGAATTTCAGATTGGTTCAAATAGCGTACGATGAGACACCTTTTATGAAACTTTCGACAACTCCTGGAAAGTCCAAGATAGTTCGTGTTAAATTCTTATCAACATGGAGTTTAAAAGGACACAATTTCCACAGTTAAGGTTTAGAACTCCAAAAGAACTTGGTGCTGGCAAACTGTTGCAAAGAAATAGTTTGACCTGCAATTCAACTGGCTTTACTTCTTTAAACACCATTTATTTTTTTGTTATTTTAATGAAATCGTCTTTTAAAAGGTGGTTGGGCAATCAGTTTTTTTGTTGCTACATACGTGTTTGCGGTATGGCACCAGTCAACATGTGTATTCGGGAAGCTGTATCAAATAGCTCTCCAAATGTAATATACAATTATGTTTAACTTTGTATCAGTAACAGAAACTGTAGACTTCCTGCATACAATGTACTAGCCGTTAATTGTATTGAGTTTTATGATAAAGTTCAGATATAACGCGTGCTGTCGTTGATTGAATGAGCGTGCTCTGTCAGAGTACAAAACATGGATAGAAAGGGTAAGTTTAATTTCTAAAGAAACTGTGGTGCTGCATTGGTGGGAGAACATAATGAGGTAATTTGGTATTCTCATTTGAGTTGGTAACATAAATTTGCCACCATTAAGAGCTTCAAAGCTGACATTTCGAGTGTTATCCCTACATTAGAGTCCTTCACTATAGCTCTGACAAAGGGCTAATGTTTGAAACATCAGCTTTGAAACTCTTAACAGTGGCCAATTTATGAAACCAACTCAAATGTTAATACCAAATTACCTTACAAAACATGGAACTGAGCTAAAGCTGTCACGCAATCTGCCAATTTGTACTATTTCCCACCACTATCCAGACTTCTCTCTAGCTTTTTTTTGTTAATTGAAAGTGAAATTTCAGAACAAGTGAGCAAACAAAGGTTGGTAAACATACCAAGTGCTGTAATTGACATTATTATAATGAGAGAAGAGACAAAAATCCTTAAAGAGAAAGCGAACAATCTGAGTTTTTTTAGCTTATGGACATTAATAAAAATCAAGCACCACTAAAACTTGTATAGTATAAATGGTTTTGTCATAAAAATAAAGACAGAACAAAACATGAATGATGAAAGTGTAACCAAATTGGCATAACTGTTAAAACTCATATAAATCATGATGGTGTCAGAGTGACTGCCATCATGGCTAGCTCATCATGGGGATCTCTGGTCATTGTGGTGAAGCAAGCCTCAGAAATTTAAACAGCAGCCCTTTGAGTGAGCAACTAAGAACTTGCTCTGATATCCTTGTTGAGGTCACATCCATTACAGAATTGGAGTTTTATGGCACTGTGATCCCAAGCAATGTTCATGTTGCTTAGAATTCAGCAGTTGTTTAGTCATAAAACTCACATCTTAAGCAGTTTGTTTCCTATTTGTAATGTGAAAAATCTTGTGCGTTTTTATAAGCCACAATTTGGCCCTATTGCATTCAACATTTCACTTTCAGACCCTGTATTCAGACTGATAAAAAAAATTCAGGCAAAAGTGTTATGTTCAACCAGCTGAACTGTTTAAGTTTGTGAACTACTTCAGATTGTGACCTTTGATGGTTTGACATTGTCAACAACTTTAGTCTTGTTCAACCAATCAGATTATCTGAGCCATTCTAGCAAGGATTCTGATTGGCTTAATGTAGCATATTTTTATGAGAGTATCGAGCATGCTAATGATACTGTTGTTATAAACTAGAAGTGATGCATGGGGAATTTAACGGATTCTCTATTGTTAAACAAATGGAGAAGCCTTGACAGTGCTCTGTTTTGTTGTAAAGCAACTTAGTAAGCAGCTAGAGCACAAAAGAACTGAGGAGAAACACTGTTGACTATGTCTTGTGTTTCTCCCTACACTTCTTTTGTGCTCTAGCTGCTTCTTGGATGCTTTACAACAGGACAGAGCACAGTCAAGGCTTCTGTAGTTGTTAAATATTTTTTAACATTTGTGTTGAAATATTTTTAATAGTTTTTCAACAGGATTTTAGCTTCAAACAAATGAGGAAAATGAGAACGTTTGATTCACCAATAAATTTACCCACTGCTCGCTCAAGCTTGCTGGCTGTTTCCGCCAAGTATGGGTTGACATTCATCGGCTGCCCCACAGGTATTTTGAAACCATTTTTGTTAATTTGTTGTTGATTTTTGTTTTGTTTTGGTTTTGGTGTTGAGAAAATGTAGTGGACAAGTTAAAAAAAAATGTGCACAATAACAGTACTTATACAAAAACCAAGGACAATTAACTGAATGAGAGCACATTTCAAATGAGTGTCCTTAAAACCAAACCTTAGTAATCAATAAAGCCAATGAGATGAAAAGAAAATATCATAACGAGTCAATGAAAATTTACAGCAAAAGTAAGTAGACTGCTCAAAGCAAGTTTTGAATCTGATTGTTTCAGAGGATAGCACAAGTTTTCTCAAGCAGGTGTAAATCTGGCATAAATTAAGCCTGAAAATCATCAGATTACAGCTGGATGTGTTTCCTTAAACTGAATTTTCTTTTCTGATTGCCTCTGGTGATAAGAATGATGTATGTACAAAATTTGATCAAAGTGTACATATATACGTATGTGTGGACCAAGGACAATATTAAATCACAAAAATTGCATCAATCGCATATACATGTAATTTCTTCATGGAATATTTAATGAATTACCATTGTGCTGCATATCATTGTTTTAAATTTTTAAATCAAGATTATTATTTAATGTCAGGAATTAATTGCCATGAATAAAAGTGAAAAAAAACTGAAACCATTGAAAGAATTAATGAATCTGATGAAGGAAGCATGCAGAATGTTGGTAAGTTGAAGCAGCTCCGTAGCATAACTATTCATCTCTTTACCATTTGTAGAATACTGATACCAGTTCTTTCCCTTAGAACACCTCCCTCCCCATCACATGTGCCACTCTAGGCCTGTTTATCATGACACCAGCATGGGTCACTCTGCTGTTCTTTCAGAACCCTGTTTGCTTTTAAGGGGGGCTGAATCCTTTGATTGTTCCATGCCACAATATTTGTCCAGTTCTTTACCAAAAATTTTTCAAACAAATACCCTTATAGGCCAGTATAATCAGAGTTAGCTACTTATATCATTGCAAAATAAAGGTGGCTCTGAACTTATTTGTACTTTACAGAATATTAAAAACACGAATCTTTAAATGCAAATAACGATAAGCTAATAAAAAAGCAGGGATACATGCATATCAAACTTGCTATTGGTAATTTGTCACAAAACCAGTGGCACATGTGAATTACCTGAATGCAAGTAATCAACCACAACCGGTAATCTGATTGTATCTTTCAGTGGCCAATTGCCCTTCAGCCCTCAAAGAAATTAGTCATCCTGTACAATTTGTGGGTCTCAGCAGTGATGATGTGACTCTGCCTGTCTGCTATGTGGATGGAGATCAAACTGTCATATATTTTTACAATATTCCAACACTTGGAAGCTCTGTATGTTGTACTTTTGTAGACCTGTTTATCAGGACACCAGCATCTGTTTCTGTGGGTTTGCATAATGAAATTAGAGAAGCAATTGTTCCTCTCTCTCTTAATCATTTAGATGGAATGACGTTCGCCCCTTATGTGTAAATAAGGAGATCCATTAACAGTTGGACTGCATTTTATTCTTCCTTATAAGGATGATGAAACTATGCTATAAATTAATGCATTAAGGCTGGTCTAAAAAATTAGGGTTGTTGATTCCTTTTTTATAAGGCTTGTCCCTTGTGGAAGAATGGGTGCATTTGGAAATGTATAGCATAAATTGTTTGAGGGTCATTAAAATATTAAATGCAAATAAAATGTACAGTCCGATCAAAATTTAGATTACAGTGGTACAACATTGGAGTGACTTCAATTTACAGTAAATTTTTTTGAGAAATAAACAACTTGGGAAATTGAACACCATATATAGAACTGGTTTAAGGTCAGCTGATTTACCTCCGCTGTCTTTTTTGTTGTTTTCTCAGTACACTTTTCTGTTTGATGGTTTTCCCATTATTCTGTGCTACTCCTAGGCTTTCTTTTTTTGATCTCAAGTATTGTGCAAGCTATTCAGAGTCAACATCAATTCAATTGTTCCGAATAATTCCCCTTTAAACCATGCAGTACGAGGAAAATGACAAAATTAAACGATAGTTAAAAACTTAAAATACCAAATGAAACTATGATCCGACTTAAAGAGAAAATAAAATTTTAAAAAATCGAAAATAAATACTATTCGTAAAAACGTCAAGATTGCAAATCTGTAGCTGATTGTTCACTACATTGTTAAAATTCTCATTATCTTATCAGACCATTTCCCTTTTTCTTACAAGGATTTTGAAATATACCGCTAAAACTGCATCAACTTAACTTTCTAACAACCTAATAACTTTTAGATCACCCAAAAGTCTTCATTCATAGTGAAGTATTGTTACTCCGCCCATAATCTTCAGATAACCATACACAGTTTTACGGTCTTCTTCTCTAAATGGGTGGCAAGATTTTGCAAACGGCGAATTCGAACAATATCAGGTTTGCCTGCATTAAAAACACGATAAAGGTGAAAGGCGACTTGGTGCTTCAAAGCGAATTGAAGTTCCGGAACGGACAGCTCGAAAGAGTCCTTTTGATCTGAGGAAGTGGTCTTCACTTCAACGAACGTTACCACAGTGCGTTTGTCACTCTCCTTAACACCTGAGATATGTTGTCGAATCTCAATGTCGTACGGCGCAGTTGTGTTCCCGTTTTCGTTTATCCAGACAATTTCAACCAAGCCAGGAGAGTGGCCTCGTGCTTGCTCTTGGAGAAACTCGAACACACACTGTTCTCCCCAACGACCAATGTCTTCTTTGTTTGGGTTATCCAACAGCGGGATCCGCTCCAAGATCCTCTGATTATCATTAAATTGTAGATCTTCGAATTCAACTTCAGAAGGACCTCCATCAAACCAGAGATTGGAGCGGCTGGGAGACGTTTGCCTCGCTACATCGCCAGGAATGGTTACGAAAGTCATCTCCCCAGGTAGGGGCACTTGGGGTGGAGGGGGCTCCACGATCTTTGCATTGTGCTGACGGTTCTCAATTTCATTGGGACACAAATCACTTGCTGTTTCGCGAGAACTTATCTGCTGGTTGTTCACCAAAGCATCTTCAACGATTACCTCAGGTGGTTGCTGTGCATCGTTTTCAGTGCGCTGTTGCCTAGGGACGACTGCACCAGGATTATCCTGCGCCGGTTTCCTATCCTCTCCCTTCAGGGGATTTTCCGACATGGCCTCTGGTGCTCTTGTGGTATTAATATCACGTTGTGTAGGTCTCTGAACCAAATAGTCCTGATTCTCTTCTCTAAAGGGCTTCTCTACAGTTTCAGGAGGCTCCGGCAAGGGCCAAACCTTTAGAATGGGTTCACCACCGGGATCCCCTTCACGTTTACAAGCCTTGTCATATTGAGCAGACGATTTTGGTGGCCAGGAATGAAGACCATCGTCGCCTGGCCTGGAAGGAGTGGCGGTTTCCTTATGAAAAGGAACTGCTTCATTCATAGCCTCTTCACCATCATCCATTACAATTTCGGGTACCTCAGGAGGTGGAACGATCCACCGTTCTTCGTCTTCCGGTAATGGCTCCAATTCCTGCTTATCCTCCAAGTAGCTGTCAAGATCATTCCCACTGTAATTTTTCACAGCGACCAAAAAGTTGTTGAGGTCTGAAGCACCCGGTTTTTTCCCTCCAAACAACAGCTTAATCATCTCGGCATTTAAGACTTCTAAATTATTCTGATACTCTTGTACGACATATAAACAGAACATGCCCCCAGCCTCTTGTATGCCGGATTTTTCTTCAAGGGGAACGTGAACGTCAGGATGTGTGGACAATGAATACACAGTTTCCAAACTTGGTACGGAGGCAAATTGCATCTGCGGCAGTTTCTGTGCAAATCCTTGAGAGCTCAGTTCGTTGTACACCAATTGATACCTAGAGTATAGGAAACGTTGCACACATGGGATGAGTTGGTGGAAGTGCTTCTGCAAGGGAACACACTGGTATTGCACTGCGCCGCGTGGAGTAAACTCTTTCTTGACGCATTTACTCAATGTTGCTACTCCACAGCTATTCAAGAACGAGGAAACATAGTGCTTCATTAATTCATGGTCTTCTTGAGACTTGTTTTTAGATGAGCGACGCTTTTGAGGTTGATAGAAATCTCCAAAGTCAAGAAAGTGGACACTTTTTTCCTTCTGGAAAATCTTCAAGAGACTTTTATCATCGGCTATTAGTGGCTTCTCAGAAAGTGCAACCCATTTATCCGTTGTAGGGAAAATGCGTATTTGGTCGTCTTGTAAGGACTGTTTCAAAAAGGCAGCCATATTTGCGTCGATCTGTTGATCAAGTCGCATGCTGTTTTTGTGATCGCGTCCGACGCATTTACTTCCAAAGGTGGCAAAGATTTGCAACATATCGCTCAAAGATGAAGGAGAAGGAAAACGAGAAACTTCGGCAACAGTCGATGCCATTTCGATGTACTCACTTACATTAGGTGTCGCGTCGACACCGATATGGTCAACAAAAAAGGCTGAAAGACTTTCCTGGGTACTTCGGCTTCCATAGAACATTTCCAATAAGGGCCTTGTGGTCATCTTGTCTTGTTCTTCAAGAAGCTTCCGAGAGACTTCTGTCGGATCTGTCCAGCAAACGTCTTTCTTCAGGTAAAAAAATCCAGCCGATTGGAGACTTGGAGAACGATGTGGAAAAAATATCATCTCATTCTTTAGAAATGCCTCGTGTATTTTCATTCTTTCTACCCCACTCTGATTCATTTTCTCAAGAAGAAAGAAATACACTCTGCTCATGTGCGCAACAGAAGTCGTAAATTCCTTTCGTTGATTTCCATCCATCCTTTCACAGCCGCCACCAGACCACTTCTTCATCTCATTTATCAGCCCATCTACACCTACGTTTTCTCGAATTCGAAGAATTTCTATGAAAGACGAGCTCTTTAAATCTGCTGCGACGTAGTTTACGTGATTCTCAAGTAGCTGATAAACAAGTTCACTCCGCACAAAGAGGTCTCTTGGAAGATGGAAGTCCTTCCCTCCAGCGGTAGAGGCCATCCACGGTTTGGTGACGAGATTCAGGTAAAAGGAAGATCGAGTTTCCTTGAGATTATGCCCGTTTGTATCTTCAACGTGGACAAATTCTTCAGCATACTGTGCGTACTCGTCACCCCAACGTTCATCTATGCACTGAGCCAAGAACTTTGACTCCTCAGGACTGATTCGTTGCTTAGCGTCAGTGCTGTCAATCTTTCGAAGAAATTCTTCAAACTGCTCGCAGGCCCAGTCATTAATAATGTAAAAGCCATCAGGAGTTGTCTGCCAAATGTTTTCGTAGGACGCCCAAGGTGTTTTAGCCTAAAGAAATAGAAAAAGGAGATATTTAGATGAACGTTCTAACCATGCATAGATTTCTCATACTGTCTATTTACTTTTCTGAATGCATACCTCCAAAATGCACCTCTTAAGATGAAACTGAGAGACCTAGGTAATATGTTATGACATAAAAAACAATCTGGTATAAACAAATATATAACCAGGTGGGTGCTGAAATAAAGATTTAAGAGCATACCATAGTGTCTCGATGTATCCTTACTGGTTTCCTTTTAATGGACAAAAAGTGTTTGACACCGAGCTTGGTAAGAAATTCTTTCCAATCCGTAGAACGAGCTTTCAATCCCGTATAACAGTCCAAGTACGATTCGTCAATAAGAGTCCATGAAATACCTTAACGGAGAAGAGAAAATATACATTTAATTAATTTCTACCTTCCTATCCGAGGGAACTGCAAATATCAAAAACAATGTACAACAGAAACACAACAAACGGTTGGAAGTCAGGAGTAACATTTGATCGTGAAGTCTGATTGTCTGGTTTAAAGGAGATATGAGCGGGACTGCTTTCCGTAGGAGTGACTGACGTTTCGATACTCTAAGCGGAAGTCATCATTACATTGACGACTCTGGAAAGCTGGTCCACTACTTAAACACTTAGACTCCTCTTACCAGCTATCAACAGTTACCAGTACCACACTAAAGGCTTAGTAACAAAATTTACACAACGAACCAAAAAACAGAACAACATAACTCTTCCGATGGATGGGAATTGACCCGGACTTACGCTACTTGAGTCAGCCGATAACATCACAGCAAAACAGTGAATCTTGCCGAAAATAGTCCGTCTCACGACCATTTTCACAGCAGCAAAATGGTGAAATTTATGCCAGATTTACACCTGCAAGAGCTCAACTTAGGGCAACACAGGTAAATATAAGGCGACTTACTGGGCAACCGGCCAGCAAGGTCAATTGTGCTTCCATATTTGGGCGTGAAATGGATCGACGTTGTTGTTGGGTTCAAAACACCCTTGTTCGTTAAAATCTGTACGCAGGACTTTAATTCATCCATATCACACGCAGAAGGATCTTTCAAGCGCTCTTCCAGAATGTACACAAGGTAGCTTCTCAACACCTCATTAGACTTGGACTGTAAATCACAAAAAGTACATCCGTGTTGGAATCATATTACACTACCAGCTATCCCCAAGATTCCTCTAAAGTTTCCTAGTTGTCTCTTTAAAAATTATCTGGGACACGATATCAGATATCGAGATGAACATAAGTTTCAAAATTCTAAAGCGAATATCTACGAGCGATGAATTTCTATTTAAGAAACCAATTCTTTACATGCATGAGAAAACTAAAGCCAATAAAGAAGCGTGAGACCGCCTTGGCCTCTGACTCTCGCCTAAACATTCATCATTGCCAAAAGTACAATGCGAATTTAATACCTTCCACTTGTCTGACTTGAAAGTTGGGATTATGTGACTGTTGACGAGCTCCTTAGGGCTCCAAACTTTGACTCCTAAACTCCTCAACAGTTGTTCAACTTGAGAACGACCGATATCATCCAGCGAAGAGAACAAAGACGGGTGTACTGTGGAGAGGTCTTTCTCGAGCACCGAGAATGTCGTCTGCTCCTGAGATTTGGATCCTGAAGTTAGATATCAGAAAAATTTCGTGACCAGAACGAAATCCTATATTATTTTCTGAAAATGAGAAAAAGCTTTATCAAATGCCAATTACTCCAGTATACTGATCTGATAATTTAAATCAAGCGGCTCTCCGGAGCATAGATTTACTTTTGGTGTACTACTCATTTGAGTATTGATATTTGGACTCCCTAATACGTTGAATCCCTCAAGATAACTCGACAAGAGCTATAATATGGAGGGTTTTTGTGCCATCCTCTTCCGAAAGAAAAAAGGCTAAATCATTTACGACAAAAAGTGAAGAGTTTAACAATTTAAGGATTATACTTTCAATACCGTTTTTATGTGATGAAATCTGTATATGGACCTACCTTTCTTAGCCTTTGGAATAGCTCCCTCGGATATTTTCTGCAAAGACAACGGTAGGAAAACAGAGTCTTCCTTAAGGTTTACGAATGTGCCATCTGTTAACGGAATCACCTTGAGAGAACGAATTCGATCAAGCATTTCTTGACTGCTATTTCGCTCCTGCTCGAGACATCTATACATGCACTGCAACCAACGAGCTACCCAACCTATCTTCACAACATCCAGTTTGTAGTCCTTACTATGGGATGCGGCTTCATCTGATTCATTTGAAGCCTTTTTCACCTCCGCTCTGCCAATGTCCATCAAGTGCCTGCTGGACAAAGTCTCGATTCCAAGACGGGATCTAAGGGTGGGATTTAGTGCTGGAACAATTTCTGGGTGAAGGTAGCTCAACCCTAAGTGCTCCTTCAAAAGGGCAGGGGTTATGAGCTTCTGTATGATGCTGTCTTCGGAAAAAATAGCCTCAGTGGGGAGAACCCAATTGTAGCTCTTTCTATCAACAACTTCGGTCGGTTCCTCAGTTTCGTTGCTGGACACGATTACAGGTATACAACACTTGCTTTGAAGAAGTTTTAAAATATGGCGAGCAACAGGCGAAAAAAAGTCGAGGATTTCCTCTTCAAGCGGTACAAATTGGAAATATGAAACCACCGAGGAAAGGCCGGAAAAGGATGGATGAACCTTTTGAGAAAGAAACAAATATTTCAATTACTTTGAAGTTTTAGTCCTAAAATTTCAAAATCTCAAGATTTGGATCCTTAATTTAGAGGGTTTGAAGCTGGAAACAAAATGACTGATTGGAAAAACTTCACGTCTTCCTACCATGAACACCGAAAGAGCGTCAATAAACAGTTGTGGAATCTCTTCCCTTAGCCACTGGTTCCAGGATTTGTCACTGTCGACATCCTCTCTAGACGAAGGAACCTCAAAGTCGCCTTGAATGATGAATCGAAAACCATAACTTCTCAGGGGAAGATACGCAAACACATTCTGTGGCGGCAGTTTCTGTAGAAGATATACAGTAAAATACATTCTAAGCCCGCCTTCCCCTGATAAAAGTAAAAGTAGCCTCACGTATACACTCAAACCAAGTAACCCATCACGCTGGAGCTTATACTGGTTCTCGTGACATGAAACGCCTGGGAGTATCGTTACTATACTTGAATGAGGTAAGTGTTCATCGCAAGGTCACCTCTAGCGCGCTAACCGCTAGGTAACCGTGTCGCCTATAAAAGTTAATATTCATATAATTACAAAGTATGACCAAAACACTTGCTAGAGTGCCATTCGTTGTTTTCATTTTGCTCTAAGAAGATCATGAAATATGCCCAGGTTTATATGTACCTAGCTATTGCGTCCCCTTTGTTGCAAGGGACACAGAGAGAACAGATGAGCTCCAGATCCCTTGTGCTACTTTAAGCGTGCAAATTTGCCAGATTCTATTGCCTTTGTCCTTGCCCCTATGACGACTAGACATTTCCCTTCCCCACAGCTCAGTCAATGCTGCATATTTCGCTTACGTGTTTTATAATTACAGTTTTATCAATTTTCAAATATTTCAAGCAACACTAAATTGAGGGAAGATAAGCTCTTCGAGAGGAGAATATTTTCGTATTTTTTCCAGGTGTATAATGAAGATTAATTTCAACAGGTTTTTTAAGAGATATACATTTCTTCACAAGTAATTTTATTTCAGGGGGTTCCAGAAAACCCTTTTCGCTTGGCTCTCACTCCATATCATTTTCAGGAAACACTAAAACAAGCCAAGAACTGAAGTGTAACATGGTGAACTTTACCTGATGCCTAATCCGTAGACTTGAAGTACTGCCTGAGTCATCAAACAAAGGGAAAGCTAGCGCCAGCTCAGTCATTTCTACATCCTCTTTCATCTGAATTGAATTAAAGTGACAAAAGCAATTAAAATAAGAAGTTCGGCTTTGGTAATATGCTTTTCACGAAACCCATTAAAATCTTAGATGATCGTACTCAGTGTAGAATGAGAGATTACGGCAATAAAACTAAAAAAAAGGAAAAGTTCGTACAAATGCCGAATAAATAAATATGAAGACAGTGTGATGCACAAGTACTTGCAATCATCCCTGGTACCACTTACATATCAATGATTTTAAAGATAACAAACTTTGATTGCCGGCCTTATCAGCAGCAAAACGGCAATACATTTGTACTTTTAAGGTAATCGTAAGCTGTCTTCTTACGTTTGAGGCATCGAGCTGTTTTTTGATAACGAGCCACCGATCTGTGCCTTTGGTGTGCTTGATTTCCATGATATTATCTCCCAGGTCCTTCCTTATCATTTCACTGCGACTATTATGTACCTGGAGAAAAATTGAAAGGTTAGGCGATTTTCGGCAATTTTAGCCAAGTAGTAAAAGCAACAAATGTAGAGGGCATAAAGTTTTGATCTTGCCAACTTCGTGATCAGATTGAGAAATATGGAAATGGCTCAGATTTCAATCCGTTCAGAGAACCAAAAATAAACTGACTGGTTCGAACAAGAAAACCGTTGCATTGAAAGGAAGAAGAATTAGCAGAGGTGAATTTTACCATCTACAATTTAGAATGTTATTTGACAATTGCGTGGTTCGATATCTGATGATGTTCATGGCCCTTGCTGCTGCTATAAATAAGAATACCACCGACAACAACGGTAAGGAGCAAAAGGAGAACTGAAATTCACCAATATTAATAATGAATGCGTTGAGAGTTGATACTAATTACGAGTTTTTGTCTGGAGTCTTAATTACCTATGTTTGTATAGAAACCTGCTAAGAGAACAATGAGTATTTTAATTTGTTGACACAGAGTTCAAATCCACCTTGTCGTGAATAAAGATTCCTCGCAAACGATGCAAGAATAGCAAGAGTGAGGGACGGATATCGTGAAACCTGGGCGCCAGAGAGGACTTCTCGTTCTGTCGATGTTCATCATTTAATGGTAGAACTATGCGAGTCGGCCAGCTACGGGGAAAAAAAGAGGGAAAAGAAAGAATTTTGAATAAACAATGTAACAAGAAAACAAAAAAACGAGTTCGCAGAGCGCTCAAGTGTCACCAAGGCTTTAGTTGAAGGTCTGGTTTAAATCTTTCCTGAAACAATTCGTTTTGAAAACATGCTAAGTTTAGACACCTGTTTCTGTGCGTGACAATTCACCAAGGATTCTCCTGTCGGAAGGGGTATAAAAGTCTAAACTTACAAGCTAAATTCATCCCCGGAACTGCTTGCTCCACTGCCATTATCTCCTTTCTCATCATCAACAGATTCGTCTCCCAAATCCTCCATGGTTCGTTCCTCCGAACAATTGCCTCCAACCCACTCAGGAAGAATGTAACCAATTGGCCCGCTTTTAGCGTCAAATCGAATGTGATATCCATTGGAATGGACTTCGGGGCAATCAGTAACCCGGAAGACTGACTTAAAACCAATACCTTTTTGTCCTAAAATTGCGCAGAACAATGAACATCTACAATAAATTTCTATCACTCCATTTTGTAGGTCATAATACTGACCAAACAGAAAGGTGTTCTAAAAGTGGATTGTGTGTAAGTACTGAGACTCTGCGTTACACATTTCCACGTGAACCCATTCCTTCAGGAAAACCTTGCGTTTAAATAGGCATAAATCTTTTACTAAATCTGTAGATAACCCCCTGTAGCTATTTGTGACTTTGAAACATCAAACTATTTTGTACGCAAAATCAAAAGAAAGGTTTTCATGTGGAAACAATTACTCTAGGAAAACCTTAGCGTAGATAAGCGTTGATCCTTAATTTAATTGATCTGCAGTCTTATCCTTGCAACTCTTTGTGACCTTGAAACATCAAAATTTTTTGTAGACAAGGGAAAACACCCATAACCTAAGCAATCGAAGAACCAAACTTACGAACCTCTTAAGACGGAAATTACGGATGCTGTGATCACACTGGAAGTATGCGCAAACTAGGTGAGAATTAGTTTCCATTGCCGAAATGGGCGAAATTAATCTTATAATGCAAGACTCACATGTACCCACTTACCAATGTAGCCATAGCGATGTTTCCCTTTGGTACTTCTTCCGACATCACACAACGCACGGATATTCTTCTCCTCAAATCCAATCTCGTTGTTCAGTATCACGATCCTGTCCCGCTCGAGGACGAACAAAAGGGACGGAAATCCTGGGTCAGAACACACCTCGGGGTAGGAATTATCGTCTGCATTCTGAACGAGCTCCAACACAAAGTGGGTGTCCCTAGAGTAGAGCTCACTGGACAGACGTGCTAAGCCACGACCTTCTCTTTCGCGCTGTCGCTGGACAAGTTTGGACTCCTCTTCTCCGAGCTCAATACCGATTCCAAAGTCATCTCGGCGAATTTGGTCGATTACTGCTTTGCATTCATCTTCTTGCTGTCTGGGAGGAGCACAAGGAGTGGGAGGTACTTCTGGAAATTCATCCTGAGTGCTCGATGTAACTGTTAAGATTGTAAAAAAAATGCGACAAAATTTAGGCTTATGGATCAAGGCACATTATCATGATGCGAAGGGTTTGGCTACTGGGCCAGAAAGAGGAACAGAAGGTCCGAAAATTAAAGTACTCGGCAGAAATTATAGATTAAGTAGACAATGAGTGAGGAATGAAGAACGCAAAAGATAGAAGGGAAACCGGAAGGTATAAAGGAAGCAAAGAAGGAAGAAGGGCCTGCAAAAAATACCTTCGTCTCCAGCCTTCTCAGCAAAGTTTTGTTGATCTTTAGAAACTGCTACATCGCCCTCTGATTCACTTTCCGTGGAAGTCTAGAAAAAAATAGCTGTTACCATAGTCATTATACCAGGAAAAGCCACTCTCAGATGATACAACGTAAAAAAAATTATATTAGAGGTACCAAAAGGGGGCAATTCCAACAACTATGTTTAACAATCTTCATACAATTCCAACAACTATGTTTAACAATCTTCATACGCTTCTAAAAAGATCAAAGGAAATTTCAGTCTACACACCTCTGTCTGCAGCGTTGACGAAACATGAGCCGCAACTGGCTTGACAACAGCAATCGGTCTCTTTTGTTCGTCATCACTGTAACCACCGGAGACCAAGCCTTCGTCTTCCTCTCTTTTGCACGCAACTCTGCTGAGAAAGTCATCTCTCCACTCACCTATCCCCAAGGCAAAGCCCAGGAGGTGAAGACGGCCGCGTTGAGACTGGGTAAAGCAGCTTCTAAGCAGCAAGGATGCTGCCTCGGTTGAGCCAACTAACTTTTTGAGAGGCTCAAAGAAAACCTAAACAACAGAGACAGGTGGTTAGAATGACTATGGAAAAAAAACGCCAAATTTTCAGTCTAACAACGAAGAAATATTGCGAATCAAAGTGCTTTGGTAACCCATTCACAGACTACATGAGAGACTTCATGACAAGCCTTGGTGTAGCCCCATATTTCTGTATTGAAATCGCACATAAGTCACAATTCTTGTGTTCGTTCTGACGAAAGGCTAACGTTCACAACGTCAGCTTCATAAACTCTCTATGCTGGCCAATTTGTATTATCAACTCAGTTCCTAAGAACGAAAAAGCCTTTAGAACGCTGGTTATCTTTGCACTTAAAAACGTTTTTTTTAATGAAAAAAACATCGTACCTTTCGCATGACAGTGATTATAATTAATGCTTGTTTCAAGCCTCCTGTACGCTGATGCTCCTCTTAGCGGTAGCCTAAAACCAAAAGGGGGCCCTATGCTTGACGCTTTCAGTCTACCTAACATTACTGAGTTGACAAAAGCATTCCTAGCCAAGTTTGTTAAGGCACTAAAGCAGTCATGTTTTGAAGCCAATAAAGGCAACATTAACGATGATCAGGAAGACTGGGAGAGGAAGAGCAGGACGCGCTCTTGACGCTAGTCTGAGTTCATACAAAAGGTTAGCCGACGATCTACGTAAGTACTAATACACACCTTTGCTCCAACTGCCTGTGCTAATCTGAGTGGCATACGGGTCAAACATTTAAGAACAAAAGTAGATCGATGATCGCTATCACCTCTGTCGTCAACTCCCATTGATGCTAATGACGATTGTACATGATTGGCTAAAAGAGCCACTGGGGTGTTAGAAACACCACCATTCATCACTACCATGGAAACCAAATGCCCAGTCGCTCCTATCACATCTCGGTGACGCGTGCATTCTCTAAACATGTCCGGCGATGTGTCCATAGTGACTCGCAGAAGAACACCAGGAGATGTTTCCATGACAACCAGAGGATTTTGAATTTGGGAAGATGTCTTTTTAGTACTCAAAAGAATCCCTTCATTTTCCAAAAATGACTTTAGGTCGCCAAGTTTAGAGACCTCTCCACCGAAAACCTCATCCCAGTGAGTCCAGAGGGAAACATCTTCGAGGAGGGGAGTGCTTTTTATAGCTTCTAAAGCTTCTTCTTTACTCTTAAAACCCAGAACGCCACCGCTATGCGTGCTTAGGCTGGTGCCATCCGTATCTCCCACTCCAGAGCTGTGACGAAAAAGAGCAGCTTCGTAAACAATCGAAGGAATGTTCACCCCCACTAAGTTCTTTCGCTCTGCAGCTTTTTTCACCAAATTCGCAGCGGAGCCAAATCCGAGATCCGTCACTTTACTGACATTGTAGTAATCACACAAGTACTGTTCTATGGACTCCTAAACAAAAGGCAAAAGAAGTGAGCTTGCTCAACAGGATAGGCTTACGTTCAAACTTGATAAAAATCACCGTCCATTAAATTAAACCTTTTACCCCTTAGAATGACAAGCTGCTAATGTCGCCAAAAAATATCACTTCTTGATCTAATATTAAAGTCATGAGAAAAAAAAAACGATACTACTACGAACTATAGGTCAGTACAACTTGTCAGTATCATACAGTACATGTAAAAATCGTTTCAAAACAGTGCGGAGAATGTGCATACTGATGTTGGATTGTAAAGGGTAAATGTGACCAAAAGTCTCCGTAAACGTAACGTACATTGTGGAATTTTGATCTTAATATGTGGTTATGTGTTAAGTGAACGAATTAAGATCCCTTAAGCTGCTGGTTGGTACCGATGTAAGTTTACTTACAGCGAATAAAGTAAGCCCAAGATTTTTCCATACAATTTTCTAAGATCTGTTACCACAAGACACGAATTACAGTATTCCTGAGGTTGAGGTTGCTTTTGTTCGTATTATTTCATATTTAAACGCTAGAATTAATAAAATTGTAATTTTTACTTACCGGAGATGGTTCAGTTCCGCACTGAGATATAAAATCTAGCACACTATCAAGTGACACTCGAAGTCCAAGCCCGGTTCCTCTTTTGCCAGACGAAGCAATTCCACCAACCTCAGCTATGGCTTCACGCAGCGCTTTGTGTTTCATCAAGATCTTCAGGAAGGAACCATAACCGAACGCTTCAAAACCATCAAATTCTGAATATCTGTTCATGACATTTTCCTCAATTCTGGCTAGCGTCGCTAGGTCAGTGTGCTCCGCCTTATTCAGCCACTCATTTACTTCTTTGACAATAATTCCTATCACACACATATAAAATGATGAAAAATTATTAAAATGAACTATCTATGAACTATCTATGAATACCATTAAAATAAGCGATTAGAACTTATACCGTTATTGTTCTTGTATAAATGGCGGGATGAATGCACCAGTTTTCGAGAACAGCATGTTCACCGATGAACGGTCGCAGAAATTGTGATGCAAAACATCGAGGAACGCGCCCTTGCAACTTGCCGACAAACCATACCGCTTTGGTTACGCTACGTTGACGACACATTTACCGCCGTACACAAAGACGAAATTGACGCTTTTCACAATCGCCTTAACGAACAAAACACCGACATTCAGTTTACCAGGGAGATCGAAGAAGACGGCAAGCTTCCTTTTCTCGACTGTTTGGTAAGCCGAAACAACAACGAACTACGAACAACAATATACAGAAAACCGACGCATACCGACAGACTTCTTGACGAAACATCCTACAACCCGACTTCCCACAAAGCTACGACTATCAAGACATTAACAAGACGAGCGCAACTTGTTTGCAACACACCGGACAGTTTATCTGACGAAAACAAGTACCTTGACCGCGTTTTTGACAAAAACAACTACAACACTGACTTCATTAGACGAAACACTCACAGAGTAACCGACACTACAGAAACTAACAGGGACTCCACATCTATCACGACTACAGCTGCTATACCCTACATCAAAGGCACTTCTGAGGCTATCGCGCGGATCCTACAACCTTACAGCATTCGCGTAGCTCACAGGCCTATTACTACTTTACGACATTTACTGACCAACGTTAAAGACAAAGACGAACCCAACAACAGACAGGGAGCGATTTATAAGATCGAATGCTCCGACTGCCAGGCCTCCTACATTGGTGAGACTGGTAGAAACTAATCACAGAATCGACTGGGACTCTGCTAAATGCTTAACCTACAGTACAAACTATTTTCAACGACTGACTCTGGAAAGCTGGTTCACTAACTTAGAACAGACACCTCTCAACAGATGTCAACAGTTACCAGCACCTTACAAACGACTCATTAACGACGTGAACAAACCGACAAACAGCCCGACAAACAACAGACGGATCGAAACCGACCAATGACTGTTAACAAACTCTACACGAGTCTTCCAGCCAATCACATCACGGCTAAACAGACCAATCACGTTCAACAGACCAGACTTTATAACATCATCGACTGACAACTACTCCTCACTTGACTCTGAAGATGACTATCGCACAGATAGTCGAAACGTCAGTCACCAACAACAGTTCTTTTCAGAACTACACACACCCGGACGATCACACTACACGAACTAAAAGCTATGAAATAAGCATTCACGCGTGTGTTTGCATTCAGAACGCGACAACTGGTTACAAAAGGGCGCCTTACCTGATTCTACCGAATTACGATACACAGTGAATAAATTTATTTTGAACAAATTCCAAACCCTTGTGACGGATTTTTTTCTACGAAGTAAGAAATAGTTATTTTGATATAAGAATTCCGTTGGAATTTAAATATTCCAATTACGAAGTCGCATTAGTAACAGCATATCGGGAAGGTCGGACAAGGCCGAACAACGAACAAGTTTGCTTGTCGTTGGTAATCGTATAGTAGTTTAGTGCTATCACATTGTAGTTTATTCTTTAAAACGATAAACCGCCAGCTAGGAAAACAATAGGAAAACAAAAAGACTACTTCATACATACTAACGAGGCAGATGTATCAAGCTTATGCGCGCAAGTGCGATTTTTTGACGCACACGATTTGTTTAAATTCGCAATTGCATGCGATTTTTGGCGCGTTTTATTCCCGTTTTTTTGTTAACGTATACGCGAGTGGTACTGTAGTTTCCTCAATAGCGCGATAAGTTCCTTATACAGCGAGAAAGTACAGCACGCTCTTAGCTCGAAATCCAGCCTGGTGGTTTCAGAATGTTTTCCCCAAAATAAACCAAAACAAAAAATATCAAACCTTCGCTTGGTGGATCTGGCCCTGTTTCTGTCTCCGTGTGACTTGCCAGGCTGGCGGCTGCCTCGAGCTCTGTCTTCACTCTCTCATCAACCAGGTTTTCCAAGGCGTCTCCCAACAGACGCTTACAACTCATATAGAGTGCAAGCTGAAATAATCGCCTCCCGAGCGAATCCTCAATAACTGTGGTTAGGAACTGAGTGATCTTTTTTGCACGACTGCCATCAAACATCTCCAAGCAGCAATTGAACACCGCCTGCAGGGCGTCTGATGGGGATGTGTCGAGAAATTTCTTGACACAGCTCCTTGAATCGCCATGATCTTGTCCAAGAAGATCTTTCTTGATTTTGCGCAAGCGTCTCTGGATTTCTTCATCCATGTCGGCTGACACCTGTTCTCTGATATCTTTCCACTTCTCGCTCTCGCAACGTTTGGCTTTTTTAATCACCTAACAAATTAATTAAAACAAATAAACAGCCCATATTAATTAATAAAAATGAGGTCGCTGAGGGATATAAAGGGGCTTGTTCACTAATGATGTACTTCCCTTTGGGCCAACCCAGAGAAGTATAATAATGTTTTTGAAAGGTCAAATAACGCGCGCGCTTTATTAGACTTGATCTTAAGCTTAAAATAAAGGAATGTAAAGAAAAAGATTGAGTAACATTACCGAGATAGCCAGTCCAATGCTCTGTATCCTGACGCCAAGGTCAAAAGGAGTGCCGCACTGATACTCTTCAGAGAGGTACTCCATGAATTTCTCTAAATCAACTTTCTTGCGCCACAGATCTTCCTTGTCCATGTAGTTCTCCAAGTGCTTCAAAATCTGAATAGTTGTCACGTGAGGTACCTGGGGAAGACCTTGAGGAGCTTTAAACATGTCATACACCACAGGCTGTTTCAATAGAGGACCCAAATTGAGCTCCTCGAAGTCTGATTTTGAACCCAAATCAGCAAGGCTTTGGTTCAACTCGAACAAAGTGGAGATGCTGTTTGACATGACGTACGCATGGACGAATAAGTTGACCTTTGGGATTAACACAGATAAAATAGATCAGATAATTTGAATGTGACTTTTTTGTTTCTCCTAATCTATTATTGTCATGTCAATAAAACATTGTGTTAGAGGAAGGAACTACTAGGTAACTGAAATGAAAGCGACACTTTCACCATGGTTAGTTTTTGGTTTTGTGGTCAAATAGATGCATTTCCCTGATCTCATTTGTGACTGGTTTTAATGCAAGAATATCATAGCTAAAATATTTTAGGTAGTTATAGTCTTCTCAACATGCTGGTTATGTAAAATATTATGTTGACAGATATAGAGCGACAGAACCATACCAAGGTCAAGGACTTCAAAACTTTGCAAAACGGATAAGAACCAATAGTATACATGCAATTAGGCACAAATTGTTAATCATGGCCTGTACACAAAAAAATCCTGAAAACAAGAATAAGAACTTCCAAAAATGACTACTTTACACAAAATTTAACTCACTTTAGCCTGCATTTCAATTAGCTCCTTAAGGGCAGGAATATCTCTCTCTTTTCTGAAACCCAATGCAGTAAGACTTGTTTTTCCAAACTCTTTGCACAGCTCAGCTTTTACCTCCTCCAGACCAACAAAGCGACCTTTTTCTGACAAGGAAGTGATGATCTCTTCTGCTACCTTGTTAACCTCACGAAAATCATTTCTTACAGATTTCCCCTTGCTTGTTATGCTATTCAATTTATCATGGGCATGGCTGATTGACTTCTCAAAAGGACCCGGAGTACCAACTTCTCGAATCCTTGTTTCATTGTATTCAGGGGGTGAAAAAAGAAGCTCTCTTCCTGCTGGATTGGGCATGTTCACCTCTTGCAGTAGCCTTCCATAGCCAGCATGAGGAGAAGGGAGGCCTACACCAGCAAGCTGTATTGCTTCTTTAGCTTGTTGTTGCATTATTTCAGCAAGTGGCAATGCTGTGGCCTGCGGACTTCCAGTAGAGTGTTTTATCTTTTGTGATGGGGTCCTATGTAATTGGGCACTTGAAGCTACAGACACAAGTGTGGTAAGTAGAAGAAAACATTATATCCAACAGTAACATTTACCATAGCCATTTCTACCCAAGTACAGAACTGCATAATTGTCATCAATGTTGTTGGCCCATATGAATAGGCCAACAACACTTGCAGATCTTTTTTCAAATGGCTTCCAATCCTATTATTGCCAGCTAGTTCAGTTCATCAATTATGTTACCCTTTAACTCCTAAGAGTGACTAGCATCTAATATCTCCGTACAATATCACCCCTGAATAACACATTAATGCCATGAGAATAAAGGAAATGATCACCAACTAAAGAAACCCTTGATTTTTAGACAAATTCTCCTTGTCAGCACCTTAGTAAATATAAAGAGAACAGTATGGAGAATATGAATTCTGATGTTCGGGTGTAAAGGGCTAAAATGCAGAAGACTGTTAAATGGAAGGTGGTGGGTTCAACAATAACCTGGCAGGTTCTTGAAATACAAGCACATGTACCTGGTACAGTCAGATCATTCTGACTATGTTCTGGGAGTATTGCTTCATCTTAAGTAATCACATGATATTAATGTGCCATCAAGCTCCTAGCCTTAACAGCTAAAATTATGGGTAAAGATTAAAGCTATTTTCTGTTGTAAGTGTGATTGTCTTCTCACTTGTGTTCTTCCAGTAAACCAACCAAAATACAGAAACTTCTCAAGAATGCACTAAAGTAATTTCTATTGATTTCTTTTCAAAAACTTTTTTTCAAAAATATAAGGTGCCAAACTTGAAGTGCAGCATTTCTGTAAGTGTGGGTGATATGTCCACATTTCCAGTATTAAGCCTAATAAACTGAGGAACCCATATCATCTTTTGTAAAGAATTGGCTGATAATTTTAGCAATCAGGATTTTAGATATTTTTAGGATTTCAAGATATTACAATTGTATTTACATGAGATTTCAGTATTTGTTAAGAGCCTCAGCTATTTATTAAGTTTCTCATTAATTTGATTAGATAACTACTGTATTTACCCGTGTATAATACGTGCCCATGTATAATACACACCCCAATTTTGACCAAATTTTTCATAAAAAAAAGTTTTCAAAGCAAAAAAAAAACGTTAATTCTTCCTGTACAACTGACATTTCACAGTGGTAAGTTTCGTTACTATTTCGAATTTCTTATTGCTTGTGATTACAGTAATACAGTACGATCGTAATGTTTATCTCGTCAGCTGTTTCTTAAATACTATACTAAATTTATTTAAGGATCAAATTTGAAAATGTCTCATTGGTAGATTATTTAACTCAAGCCAATAAAGACCAATTACTACAAGGCTTTCTTTAATTTCTTTGTTGTGTTTGTGGATTGAAATTGAAAATGTTTCATCAGTAGATTATTTAACTCAAGCTATTAAAGACCAATTACTACTAGGCTTTTGTTACTTTAGAAACTGTGTATAATATGTGTCGCGATTTTGATGGTTATTTTTAAAGAAAAAAGTGTGTCTTATACACGGGTAAATATGGTAAACACATGACCCCATGAGCATTTAGCTTTTATCATTCATCACGTATAAATAAAGTTGATGTATGTATGTACATATGTATAAACTCTGTCAAAATATGGTGAGGATTTGTGAAAAAAAGAGAAGGCAGTAGGGCTTGCAGGAATTTTACTTTCTTGAACACCATCAGACATTCTGTCCATTGTAAAAGGAAAACTGTTTTTTCAATCAGAGCACAGGTTGCCACAATTATAATAATATGTTCCCTGCTAGATTTCATTAAATGTTACAACTGAGGAGCTAAATCATTATGGGGTTACCACAATGACTCTTATCAAAATCACCATTTGGCTCATAAAATAGTCAAAAGAAGAAAAATTATTTGCTTGGAAAAAAAAAAGAGTATTGAGGGTAGCAAATGGTTTTTACATGACACGTGATGGCCCCAAAATTTGCAGGGCAACATGTGATTGAACCCAAATTGTCTGTATTACGTGGGACCAGACATCACAAGGTGAAGCATGATTTGCCATTTGAAAAGCGAGTGATGCATGATTTACGAGACTTACTAATTAGATTTCCATGATAAGCGAACACTCTTTGACCTAGAAGGATGCTGCCTGGTTGTAGTAGTGTGTAAGATTGTATCCAGAGAGACAAGAAAGTACCTGAATCCATCAAATGAAAGATCTGAAAGAATGTCTGCCCCAACAACCCAAATGGGCTGAAACAGTAAAAGACGTTAAAAGTTTGGTGTCATTTTATGCCACTTAAGAAGATGGTAATGTAAGCAATTAGCCAGTACACAAGGAAAAATTTTGTGTACTTGTTTGTAGTACACAACATTTTTCCAAGGTTGTCATAAAGACCTAAACAAATTCAAAAGCCACATTATATCCTTTACTGACATATAGACAGTACCATACAGAAGGGGATTGGGCAAAGCTTTGACATCAATATTGCCCAGGTATCAAAGGAAAGTAAAGGTGGCATAGACATCTACTCAATTTGTACATGAGACTCTTGGAGCCACGAGTGGCCCCAAATTGAAAGATAGCCAAATTAGCAAGGTTCATTCCAGTTCTTGCAAGATAACTAATGAGCCATATATTAGATCAAACTATGAAAAAATTGTCAAAACTACGACTACTCACTTCTTAAACAACAAACTATGATGACTGTGATGCCCAGACGAACACCTCAGATGTTGAATTGAAAAAATAAAAAATCTTCATGAAAAGAACTTCAAAGGTGAGGCAAACAACAAGCTATTGCATGGATGAAGAGGATACTCAACGAAGCCACTTGAATAGTAAATATGTAAGCTTAACTCTCGTGTTAAATATCCTGATTCTTTAATTTGTTTTTACTGTGTTTGATACTTGTAAAGTACGACTGATATTGCGATACAAAGCCCAAGTAAATGCTCTTGGAGCATCTAGTTTCAACAAGTAAGTCATCTTTATTTGTCTAACAAAAAGCAATATGACAAGTGAAACACAATTCATTCCAGGATAAAAAACATTGGATGCAATATAATTTTTAATAATACATCCGATAGGTTGAAATCTTACAGTATTAGCTTAGCATATTTACTCCTTTTTTTTATGTGACACATGATTGGTTAAAGAAAATTCCCCATGATGGGTGGTTTAATAGAAAAATTCATTGTGCAATATCATAATAGATTTTATGCAAAATTAATTTTTATCTCTCTTTCACTGTTGACCATAAATACATGTACTTGGTACGTTAAAGGAAGATCGATCAGTACAGGTTGCTGCTTGACTACCCAACAAAGGTCCCCATAATAACCACTTGGGCTTTAAGGTAAGAACCAAAATATTCGCTTCATATCGAAGTAACAAAATTGACCCAGCCACTTGTATTAGCAGTACCTAATACACTCGCCAATTTTTCTTCCCTTTACAAACCCCTCTTTCTTAAACTAAAATCTTCAAATTGAATAGGGAAATACTGATTTACATACCTTTGTTCTTGACACTTGAAGTTGGCAGTGATAGAGGTGAGACAGTCACCGATGTAACAGATTTTACCAGTGACGGATCTGTCATATCCCGTTTGCTTTCATCCTTAGTACCTGGTGGGATGACAGCTGTATTTGCAACATTTGGAAGACCTCCAGCCGAAGAGAGTCTTTCTCTAAACGGTGATTTTTCTAATTTACCTAGTGCATCATTGGAATCTGAACTTTCTTGCTGAGAGCCAGCACCCGAAATGGACGATTTAAGCTTGCATGGATTTGGTTCTTTCAATTTCATGAGAATGATGCTTTGGTTTTCGTTAGATTTTTGTAGTTCAACAATATCTAACTCTGCCATGAAACTGCTGAACTTTTTTCCTTTCAAAAGTGCATTATAATCTTTCTCAAAAGTTCTCCTAAATCTTTGCTTGTACTCACTCTTGAATTTTGAAATATCCAAACAATGGCCATCATAAGAACGTAAAATTTCAACAACCTCGTTCTTCAGTTGATCCAGTTTTTTTAACTTATCGGTCGATCTCGAACCACTCGCCATAGCTGGTAACAATGCCGCGACAAGATATGCTAAACAATGGCAAAACTCGACAATTGCACAGTCAAAACGAGCAAAGATTGATTATTTGGTCAAGTGGTTCCCCAAAACTTTCCGCGTCAATGACTGGTAAGTTCGACGTCGATAATTCTGCCAAAACCTCGACGTAGACTAAGTAAGATCTTGCATAACGTTGCAAAACCTACCGGTGAATAAAAACCGCAACACATTTTTCTCAAAATGAAAGAAAGGTGTCACTTCCTTTTCCACCTTATTCACCCAATTAAAACGCAGAAATGATTGACAATACCTTTCCAAGAAACCTCTAGGCTGTACGAATTCTATCAGGCGTTCCTTCTTGACCATTGTTTTCCATTTCCTCGTTCCAAGTCTCTTACAACCGCAACAACTGTTTCCGAAAGAGACCAAAATGGCGGATTAACTGTAGTGGTACCATGGAATAGTTTAATTCCTGAACATAGGCAACTAAGGAGAAACTGAGCGCCATCATAGACGGATTGTGAAGAGAGAGATGTGAAGGTATTTACTTTTGGTTTCTCGGCATGTGCAAATTTTATATTTGCTCGAGTAGCGTACGGCCAAGGACTTTTTGTTAGACTTAAATCAACGACAGCTCTTTGACAGTGAAATATGGTTCAACTTAAACTCTCTTCGACATAGAACTTGAAGGGGAAAAAACTTCCATAGATATGTTTTAGAACTCCGAAGGAACCTAATGCGTGCGACTTTTCAAAATTATCGATTTTGTTGATAAGAATGGTGTATTTAACACGTTTGATACAAAATTTGCACATGAATTCTTGACAGGACCAAGGTTAGAATAAAATCACAACAATTGCATCGATTTTTTTGGGCGACATACAACTAATTACTAATGAAAAATTTAAAAAATCGACAAAACTACTGAAATGAAAGAAAGGCAAGATGTCCTTTTTTCAAAATTATGAATGATAATTGCTGCTTCATTAAACAAATTATATTTCATTTAATTCTTCATTCATGATGTTATGAGCCTCATGATATACCTCACTCCTACTCAAAAGGGGATCTGTTGTATTGTGCCATTTTTTACATCACACTGTACGATCTTTTTCTTCTTTTCCCCTTTGCTGTCATTATTATTAGAGAAAAAAAAAACTTACTTCAGAAAATCACAGAAATTACTCCAAATTAATCCTAGCCTTAATTAATCATTGACCATAATTTTATCGAGTTTAACACTTTGTGCTGTAAAACGTAAAACAAATGTCACTTCTTAAAGGCTAAAAAACAAATAACAGCAACGTATAAATATGGTTAATTTTCAAATTTCAAGTAGGAAATGTAGACTAACAAATATTTCTATTGCTGTCAAACAAGCACCAAGACCTTATCATTTCTTTCTTCATTTAATTGTATAAAATTCAATCTTTACAAGAATATTGCTTACACCAATTAGATTCATTAAGGTAAGCTGCTGGCTCTGATCAGATTTTTTCAGGTGTGTTAACACCAATTGGACTGCACATTACATGTAGATTCATAAGAGCATGATGCTTGCACCAATCAGATTCATAGGAGTATTTTGTTTCCACAGGAAAAATATTTAAAGTTATGTTACTCACACCAATCAGATTCCTTACGTTATATTACAGATATTTGCACCTGAATCAGATTTAATAGCAAGGGGTTTCAGTTGCTCCCACCAGTTAAACTGTTGCAGTTAGGTCTGATGCATTTTAAACAAGTTCTAAAGAATTGCTGCCATGGCTGGAAGGCAGCCATATTAATTTTGTGCATTATGTCAAGATTATAACCTGCAGTGGATGACAG
Source organism: Pocillopora damicornis (assembly GCF_964200805.1). NCBI lineage: Eukaryota > Metazoa > Cnidaria > Anthozoa > Scleractinia > Pocilloporidae > Pocillopora > Pocillopora damicornis. The sequence goes on along the minus strand of NC_142673.1, from coordinate 17,666,729 downwards.
CATTACCAAAGTGTCAGTGGTACTGCATGTTTGTCATGCACAGCAAATATTGGTTTATTTTGTCTTGTAGTTGCTCATTTGGCTAAAGTTGAGAAGATTTTTAATTTGTGCTTACTTTCTGCTTTGGATGCTTTTTATGTTACTTCCTTTCAGAAGCCATGGTTTACTTCATGTGTTTAAAGAGTATTTATTTTACTGATCACCTTTGATTAGACTTTGCCTCATTTTGTGATTTTAGTGACCTTGAACTTTTTCTCATCACATGATAATTCTTTGCAAGCATCTTGCTTTTTATTGCTTATGTTCAATGCAAAGCAGGCAAAGTCTAGATGGGCAACAATTAGTCAAGGACCACTCACTGTTATGCCCAAAGTCAAAGCCTTTGAAATACAATCCTTTCCTCGTCATTCAAGACCTTTTTACTTTTTCAGAGAAAGCTGGGACTGCATAGTACCTCAGGTTAGGAATTAAAGGAGGTAAAGTAAAGTTTTTTGCTTTGCTCTCAGCAGTAAAATTACTTATGAATAAAGGGGTAAGTTTCTAAAGAAACTGTGGTGCTGCGTTGGTGGGAGAGTATAGCAGGTAATTTAGTGTTAACAACTGAGTTGAAAACGTAAATTAGCCACTGTAAAGGGTAAAAAAGCTGATGTTTTGAGAGTTAGCCCTTCGTCAGAGTGATTGCAATTGCTCTGATGAAGGGCTAACACTCAAAACGTCAGCTTTTTTACCCTTTATGGTAGCTAATTTACATTTTCAACTCAGTTGTTAACACGAAACTACCTAGTAGAATTACTTAGCCTAGTATTTTTAAGACAAAGAACTGTTGCATTAAATGTCAGTAAGCAAGGCACGCATTCAGTTCTCTTTGCTTTTGTTTATCCAGAGAGGAGAGATGATGGACCAAGGAAAGTTTATAGTCAAGATAAATAAGACAGGTTTTTTGCTTTCCATTAAAGAAAATATTGTGATATAAAATCCAATAAATGTAACTCTTACATGCAAAGCCTGTCTGTGTTGAGAATCCTAAATTGGATGTACTTGAAGTAAGATGAGCCAAGTAATGATTTGAATGGTTCGAAGAATCATTCCCACAAGATCAAAGATTGTGGTGACAATCTCTCTTTAGTTCTTCTAATTTAATGGTTGAAGCTCACTGATGACAACTTGCCATGACTGTTTTCATTTGAGTACAAATGTCAGCAGCATAACTGCCAAAACTTAACTACACTTGCAACCCATTGAGGTTATAGGTTCTTTGAAAAACTACAGGAATGGATATTTTCTACCAGATATCACCAGCAAAGTTTAATGATGATTTAGTAATCAGCAGATCATACATTTCAAGATTATGGAAAGCTATTTTTACTGTTTGTTGAAGTTTACTGAAATGATCACATCTATGTAAATCATTTACCTTACCAAGAAAAGCAAACCCAATTAAGAGTGTTTGAATTTCAAGTTCCCAGTCTCGTTTGACCATTTCATTTACAAATGAAATCAGACAGAAAAGGATCATATATTAATAATCCAATGTCCTTACCGAGACTAGGGAAGTGTTTCTTTTTTTTTTCTTTTTGCTCTAGAAAAGCAATTTTTACCCAATGTTCAAGTCTTCTACCTTGTTCTCTCCTTTGGGTTATCTCCAGTGACTCTTAAATGTAGAATAATCTTCATCCAATTGAGAGTAAATGGACCAAAACTGTCTTATAATTCCATCATTTTAAAAGGAAAAAATTGAAAAAGAAGCCCTTGACTGTGCAAGGCTCTCTGGGCCCAAGAAACTTGCAGAGAAACTTACCAAAAAGTTGGCGCGTGGTAAACGGAACAAAAGAAATCAATCTGCAGCCGTTTAACTAACAAAATTTTCATTTGTCGCTCACCAGTTCCATCTTTTTCCTTCATTGACTGGGGGCCTTGAATGGCCTATGTTGGCCTTAGCAAATTTTATGAAGTAACAGCTATGAAAATTCATTTTATTACCTGAACCTATTGTCTCTCCTTGTTGGTATGCTGATATTTGTTCTATGGGTTGCTCAGAGAATTTGTTACAATGTTGAAATTGTGGTTATAGATCACCAAAGATAGAGCATTTCGAAAACTTTCCTCCGATGCTCACCATGAAATCATAATTGAGCACGAACAAGATGAATAAGCAGTTCTCATCAAAGGGGGCACTTTCACAGGACAACTGTGTTACATTTTTCTCGATGATGAAGACACCTATGCTACATCAACAACACAATGAAGGTGTTTACTGAGTCTTGAACCTTACAAGGTAAATTTTGGAAAAACTTATTCAATCTCCGAAGCATTGAAAAAGAAATCATGCTTAAAACTAACTCAACGTTACAACCAAGAATAATGCACATCTGACACAGGGAGTAAAACATTGAACAAGGTCAACCGTAAAGGTAAGCTGGTCAAAGCGATTTATAACTTTCCAACGTTTGAATATGAAGCGTTATTTACATGTTGGTGCTGTTCTACCTTATTGTTTTTTTTTAGTACAATACTCGGTAGCATTTGCCTCCAAGAAGCCTATCTTTTTTTTTTCGGTCTTTTCTTACAAACAGAACCACGCTTAACTTGTTTTTCTTAGGGTTGTCATAGATCAAAATGTTTGAAAATACGTCCAAGAGAATCTATCATTGCTCTTAAGACGTTCTTAAAGAAGCATCTAATTTCTGTGCTATCGATCCAAAAGACTTTTCGAACTAGTTTTATAACTACAAAAATCAACTGAACTTTAAGTAATAACTGTTAATATAAACGCGATTATAAAATTCAAAATTCAGATAACCAGACAAAGTTTTACAGCCTTCCTTTCTAAGTGCTCAGCAAGGTTTTGAAGACGACGAATTCGCACGTTTTTAGGTTTGCCTGCGTTAAAAACACGATAAAGATGAAATGCATCCTGGTGAGCACGCGCAAATTGAAGTTGCTGAACCGACAGTTCAAAGATATCCTTTTGGTCAGAGGACGTTGTCTTCACTTCAACATATGTTAATACTGGGCGGCGATCGTCGCCTCCTCTGACACCATTACGTCGAATCTCGATGTCGTAAGGCGCAGTTGTGTTTCCTTTTTCGTTAATCCAGACAATTTCCACTGAACCAGAAAGGTCACATCGCGCTTGCTCCTGAAGAAACTCAAAAACATATTCTTCCCCCCATCGGCCTATTTCTTCTCTATTAGGGTTCTCCATCAACGGAGGTACGTGCATGGTTCTCATTTTGTCATTGATGGGAAGATCTTCGTCGTCGAAGTCATATGGACCTTTATCAAACCAGAAACGCGCGCCTCTGGAAGAAGCGTGTCTGGTTAGATCTTCTGGGATGGTGACTGCAGACTTTTCTCCACGTGAGGGCACTTGATGCGGAGAGGGGTGGATATGGATATGGCTCCTCTTGCCTCTGGGACAAAAATCGTCTCCTGCCTCAGTAATATTAAGCTGTGATTCATTTACCTCAGTACCCTCAACCATTGTCTCAGCTGGCCGGTGGTTATCGTTTGGAGTTTGGTGTTGGATTGGATTGACTTCAGCAGGATGTTCGTGCTCTGTCTTCGTTTCATCTCTCTCCCGTGGCTTTCTTGACACTTGTGAGCTCTTAATATGCGGTTGCCCAGGTGTTTTCTGAACCAAGTTAAATCGACCTGCGGCTTTCGGAAGTTTATCTACAGATTCAGGGGGCGCTGGCACAGGCCAAATCTTGAACTTGGGGTCACTTCTGGTTTCTCCTCTACGTTTACACGACTTACCATAATGACGAGAAGATTTTGGCGGCCAGGAACGAAGACTATCGTTACCTGACCTAGATTGGGCTTGGGTTCTGTCCAGGGAAGGAACATCTTCATTTGTGGCACTTCTTTCATTTTCATCCTTTTCGGGTTCCTTTGGAGGTGGAACACTCCATCGCTCTTCTCCTTCCGGTAATGGTTCCAACCCTTGCACGTCTTCCAAAAACCCTTCGAAATTATCCCCGCTGTAAGTTTTCACTGCAACTAGAAAGTTGGTTAATTCTGAGGAGCCCTCCTTTTTTCCTCCTAACAACAGTTTAGCCATCTCAGCATTTAAAACATCTGCACGCTCTTGATGTTCTTGCACAACGAAAAAACAGGACGTGATTCCTAATTCCTGTATGCCCGATCTTACTTTAAGGGGCGTGGCTACGTTGGAATGCGTGGTTAACGAGTACAAAGTTTCCAGGCTCTGAACAGAAGCGAACTGCATGTTTAGCAGTTTCTCTGCGAAGCCTTCATTTTTCAGTTTATCATATGCAGATGGGTATTTTGAGTATAGGAAACGTTGCACGTATGGAATGTTTTGGTGAAAGAACTTCTGCACGGGAGTACACTGGTACTTCACTGAACCAATGGGAACCAACTCTTTCTTTATGCACCCACCTAACGCTTTTACTTCACAGATCATCAAGAATAAAGAAACAAAGTGCTCCATCTTGTCTCTATCGAATTGATGTTCAAATGCACGACTAGTCGAGCCACGTTTTTGCGGTTGAAAGAAGTCTCCGAGGTCTAGGAAGTAGACAGATTTTTCCTTATGAAAAATCTTCACCATAGCTTTATCGTCAGCTATCAGCGGTTGATCCGAAAGTGCCACCCATTTGTCAGATGTAGGAAAGATGCGTTCACCTTGCAGAGATTTTTTCACAAAAGCGGCCATATTTTCATCGATTTTCTCTTCAACCTGTGTGCTGTTTTTGAGGCTTAGCGAAACACACTTGCGTCCCAAAGTTGCAAAGATTTTTAACATATCGCTCAAAGACGAAGAAGTTGGAAAACCAGCAGCGTCAGCAACAGTCGTCGCCATTTCGATGTACTCGTCCACATTGGGGGTAAGGTCCACGTCCATTTGATCCACAAAAAAACCTCCAAGACTCTGATTGGGGCCACTACATGCATAGAAACACCCTAGTAGGCGTCTTATGGGAACCTTGCCGTGCTCCTTAAACAGTTTCAGGGATATATCTGTCGGGTCACTCCAGCACACTTCTTTTTTCACAAGAAATGATCCTGATACTTTGCATTCTGGCCGGCTTGGGAGAAACTCTAAATGGCGATCGCGATGAGGAACGAATATCAGCGCGTTCTGCAGAAAAGCCTCAGTTATTTTCTTCCTTTCTTCATCACTTTGCGACATTTTCTCAGAGAGGAAAGAGTAAACTCTGCTCATATGTGCAATTGAAGTTTTGAAGTCTTTTCGTCGATTTCTATCCATCTTTTTGTCGCAACCATCTGACCACCTCCTCAACTCATTGATCATCCCATCTACGCCAATCGATTTTCTGATGCCTAAGGCGCTAACAAACGAGGGGCTCTTTAAATCTGCGCTAACGTATTTCACGTGATCCCCGAGTAGGTGATATACAGCGTCAGCCTTCACGAAGAGGTCGCTTGGAAGATACAGGTTCGTCCCTTCAACTGTAGAGGGCATCCACGGTTTCGAGACAAGATTGAGGTAAAATGAAGATTTAGCCTCTCCGAGAACATGGCCATTTACATCTTTAACTTGTACATAGCCCTCAGCAAACCGTGCGTACGTGTGATCCCAACGTGCATCAATACACTGAGCTAAGAACTTTGACTCATTGCTGACGACTTGTTGTTTAGTGTCGGAGGAGTTAATCTTACTGAGAAATTCCTCAAATTCTTCACACGCCCAGTCGTCAATGATGAAAAGATCATCTGGGGTTGTCTGCCAAATTCGCTCATACGACTCCCACGGAGAGCAAGCCTAAAAAAAAAAACAATTTAACCTTTCTACCCTTTTTAAGGTATTTAAACTGTGGTACACCCAATAGCCTTTTCTTTATTGGACCAGCAAGCCGTTATCATCATAAGATTGGGATCAGATTGGTCATCAGATCTGCGGCCCCGATTTCAAAATTTGACATGGTGTCAAATACAAACAACAACACCAACAAATCGGCCGGTAGATGGACCTAAAATTAGGAAGCGTCCATCATTCATTTCCAAGTGATCTGATCTCAATTGTCTTGGCTCACCATGTTTTTTCGATGAAGCTTTACTTGTTTCTTTTCAATAGCAAGAAACTCTTTTAAGCCAAGGTCGTCTAAAAAAGTTTTCCAATCCATGGTGCGAACCCTCAATGAAGTACGATAGTCCAAGTAAGATTCGTCAATAATTGTCCACGAAATACCTAAGCAAAAGAAGAGGAAATTACATTAAGTGAATAAGTAAATAGTATCTGACTTTCTGCTGAGTGACTTTCATTAAGCTACTTAATTTATTCAAATTAGCCATACCCCATTAATGTTTATACAAGGGGATGAGGACGACATACAACACACATAAAAAAAAGAGCGACTCGAAGCAAATATAAAAGAACTACCACAATGATTACAGGTGACTTACTGGGAAACTGCCGAGCGAGGTCAATTGGGCCCCCGTATTTGGGGGTAAAATGAATCGGCGTTGATTTTGGGTTCAGAGTACCCTTGTTCGTTAAAATCTGTACACAGGATCTCAATTCATCCATATCACACACAGAAGGGTCGTTCAGGCGCTCTTCCAAAATGCACACTAGGTAGCTTCTCAATACTTCATCAGACTTACACTGTAAAGATCACGAGAAATATCCGTGTTAGTAGTAATTCTTGACCCCAACTGCCAGAGATCTGTACCCATAAACCTAACCAATCAGTTCCAGAAAGGAGAAGTTTTTGTTAGGGCTATGATGCGTGAAGCGCAAAAACGAAGGGTGAAGCCGCGAGAGGTTTTGAATAGTTTCTCAACTCTAAGCTACGATGTTCGTTTTTCGGTTCAACCGTTTTTTTTTTCAGCGAAAAACCTCAAAATTCAGCAGCTAAGCAGAACAGTTTGAAAAGGTGACTACAAAGACACACGATCGATGACGCGAAACGAACGCACAAAAAAAAAAAAAAGGATACTGCAACTTTACGAAGTAAAATAAAGACTGGCACGGAAGCCTTTGTGTCCAACGGTGTGCTTCATATCACCGCCAACGTGTAAGAAGAGGCACGCATGTCATAACACACTTACAAGATGGCACGCCATCGTAGAACTAAACTTAAGACTACACGCTCCCCTTGAATTTGAAAGTAAGAAGAGAGTTCATCTACAACTATTGTACCTTCCACTGCTTTGACTTGAACACTGGGATAATGTGATTGTTAATGACTTCTTTTGGAGTCCACATTTTTACTCCTAGACGCCTTAAAAGCTGCTCGACTTGAGAACGACCAATATCATCAAGTGCAGATAACAGTGATGGATGCACTGTTGGTAGGTCTTTCTCCAGCACGGAGAAAATTGTTTTCTCCTGATGCACGAAACCTAGAATTACACATATCCCAAAGTATAAGCATTAACGGCAAGAAAGTCTAAATTATTTCCTAGCAATGAGTAATAGTACTGTTGTCAACGCCATTTCTATTACTTGCGTGTCACATGTTTGTCAGGTTCATTTTGGGTATTGTTAGCATGATACAACCATGTAAAAGTTTGCATGACCAATTTTGGTCAAGTTGGGTTTTGAACGTCTGTTTTGGCATTGTGCCCTGGATATCTGGAGCACAGATCACGACCTCGGTATGGATTATAGCTAAACTACCACTTTGATTTAACACTAGATATCTAATAGCTTAAAACAGCTTGAAATATTTATCAGAAAGCTCCACGTGACAGATGAATGATACCATGCATACAAAATACAGACTTCTTCCTTCACAACGAAAGGGATGTAGGACCCACCTTTGTTCTTCTTTGGCACAGCTCCCTCGGATGTTTTTTTCCTCGACAGCGGAAAGAAAATGGAATCCTCCTTCACGTTCACGAAAGATCCATCCGTTAGCGGAATCACGTTAAGAGAACCAATCAAATCCAGCATTTCTTGACTGCTATTTCTTTCCTGCTCGAGACATCGGTACATGCACTGCAACCATCGAGCTACCCAGGCTATTCTCCCAACATCCGGTTTGCGGTCATTGCCAAGCAGTGCAACTGCTGAAGCTTTCTTTACTTCCGCTTTCCCAATCTCAATCAAGTGCTTTATAGACAAAGTCTCGATTCCAAGACGAGATCTCAAGGTTGGGTTTAGTACTGGAACCATTTCCGGATGAAGGTAACTCAATCCTAGGTGCTCCTCCAGAAGAATAGAGGGTATAAGCTCTTGTATGACGCTGTCTTCACAGACAATGGCCTGACAAGGGAGAACCAAATCGCAGCTTTTTCCATTGTCACCTCCGTACAGCTGCTCAGTTTCATTGCTGGACCTCTTAACTGGGATACAAGGTTTCCCTTGAAGGAGTGTTAAGATATGGCGAGCAACAGGTGTAAAAAAGTCGAGAATTTCCTCCTCAAGAGGTACAAATTTAAAATACGACACCAATGAAGAAAGGCCACAAAAAGACGAGTGGTCCTTCAAAGAAAAGAAATAAACATCTTTTACTTTAGACGTTAATGATAATTGTACGACATCTTCGTGTAGAACATGGCAAATTGGAAGGTACTTTCTCAAAAAAAAATCCTCATAGCTGATAGCTGCAAAGCTCTAATATTTGAATTAGCACAAATTGCAGTTTCTCGGCTGAAAATTATTAACACATTTGAATATTTGTCTTTACTCTACGCGCTTAGTTACAAATTTACGTCTTTGCCAGTACAACGAACAAATGTAGCTAAGAAGACGACAGACCATGGTTCATTAAGCGTGGATCACTGCCACGCATATGTATGTAAGATGAATGAAGATCTTCCGTGCTTGTAAATTGAATTTTGGTCGAGCTTAAATATGTAAGATCCATGGTTCTAAGCCGTTCACAATTTGATTCGTCCCGAATGATAACGTGTTCCAGTTTCATTATGCACTTCTCTATGAATTTAATTTTCAAGTTACGCTAATGACAATCCCACACAATCAGAGTAAAGCAGTAGGGGAAAGATTTATTAAAAACTAAATAATTTGTGCCCACCATAAATACCGACATAGCGTCGATAAAAAGTTGTGGAATTTCCTCTCTCAGCCACTGATTCCAGGATTTGTCACCGTGCACATCTTCTCTTGACGAAGGAACCTCAAAGTCACCTTGAATGATGAATCGAAAACCATAGCTTCTGAGTGGAAGATACGCAAAGACATTCTGTGGCGGCAATGCCTGTGCAGGGTAAAATGTTCAATACGTAAGCTGGTCCAAGAAAAATGACACTCCTGTATGAAGCACTGATTGATTTATTGCATGTATAATAGGTCGACGAATAAAGATACAGATAGCTAGATATAAAGATATATTTAACAAATAGATTCCAAGTTGCCGCGCGTCTGTTCATTATTTATTATATAAAACAAATAGATTCCAAGTTGCCGTGTGTCTGTTCAGTAATAGATCACAGAGGACATCAGTGCCTCGTGTGCCACTTTTTTGTTCTTACTACATTTTGACGTCCTCTGTGATCTATTACTGAACAGACGTACGGCAACTTGGAATCTAGTTGTTTTATATAATAAATAATTAAAATATATGGAAAAAAAGTTTTAATGATGACGTCATCTGTACGTCTGTCCTTCAATAGATCATTGGTGAGAACCAATCAGAATGCGTGCATAACTGAGCTTATCATATAAGATCCAAAATTTTGATAGGGTCAAGGGCTACGAATTCTTTAAGCTATTTGTGTAGTCCGTCTCAGATTAGTGCCTCGTCTTGAAACAATAAAGCACTCTCTAGTGCATGTTATATTAAGCAAAGATATGTTTAAATACTCTGGATCACAACTCTCCCCCCCCCCCCCCCCTCCGTACTCATTTCTACACTAAGAGAAGTGTACAGAGCTTTCTTAAAGACTTAAAGTGATAAAACGATACTTTACCTGATGTCTTGATGTGTTGCCTGATTCACCAGTCAATGGAAAAGCCAGTGCCAACTCAGTTATCTCTACGTCTGCTTTCATCTGGAAATTGCAACGACAAACAAAAACAAAGGTAAGACGATTTGTGTTGGTAATCACCTGTTACAGGAAGTATGGAAATTCATTGAAAAACAATCACTATTTTCTCTGAGGCAACAGCTACGCTGCAGAAGCAAAGAAATCGATAATTACAGCAACGGCAAAAACAAAGGAAAATAATATAAGCCATTAGCTACACTCCACACGAAACAATTAAAGTATTGATGGTGGGTGAATTTCCTGGCATCACTACTCTGAGGGAGGGAGGGAAAATAACCCAAACAACCTGGCTTCTAACAAAGACAATGTTCCATCATTTTCCCCATCCCCTCTTCGAATAAATATGAATGATACCTCTGACCCGTTCTTGCCCGCAAAGACAAGCAACAAGGTATGCTAAATGCATAAAGGGGGGTAAGTTTCTAAAGAAACTGTAGTGCTGCGTCGGTGGAAGAGTGTAACTAGTTAATTTACGTTATCAACTCAGTTGATACTACCAAATTACCCTATGCTAAATGCATGTTTCTTACTCTAGCAGCCTCAAGCTGTTTCTTGACTACAAGCCAGCGCTCTGTGCCTGTGTTGTGGAGAACCTCCATGACATTATCTCCTAGGTCTCTTCTTAGCATTTTAACAAAACTCTTGTTTACCTAAAGAAATACGATTGGCAAGCTAACGTAAGCTTCTGGAACATCATACCTTTTCACAAAAGTAATATAGAAGGGAAATTTAGATGCTTAATCGTCCACAAATAGTTTTTGGTCCAAAGAACGAAGTGATCGGATTGAAGAATAAGTGAGGGAACGGCTAAAGTATTAAACTCGTTTGTTATGTCAAGGTTGTCGCATTAAGGGGAACGTCGCACGGCGGAAACTTTCAGGGCCGGTTATTTAAACGAGGTCTAACCCAAACCGCGATTTTACGCAATCAGTGGACCTCAGGCTTTCGTTGATATAATCAACTAAATTTCCTTCCAATGTTAGCTTTCCACCCTCTTGAGACTTTTCAATCACTGTTCAAATAAAAAATGTAGCTAAATTGAGAATAGTTTAGGACGTGGTTTTGTTAAACAACGGCTAAATTTTGTTTAAATAACCGGCCCTCATGCTTTCAAAATTATCCCATAAAAAAAATAGAATATGCTGAGGAAATCAATCGAGTGTGTCCTCAATAAAGTATCTTCTCAAAGGAAAATAAAGTGAAGTAGAGTTGACAGTATGAGCAACGACGTCCCTCGCATGTGACACTTTAACCAATCAGGGAGGAGGCGAATACCCTTAACAGAAACACTTCCACGGGCGTTCTTGCACTGGTCACAGCTTTTCCCTTGTAGTCAGAGGTCGGCTGTCGCCTTACTGTCACTTTTGTCCGAGTATTTCAATTCTTTACTTCAGACTGTATTACCCCATGGAGAAGGAAGAAAGATTTATTAAATTGGTGCTACCTACTAGCTTTTTTGGCAGATAAAATAAGCTCACAATTTCATATAATTCACAAACAAATTCATCTCCCACCTCGTCGTATATAAAGATTCCCTTCAAACGATGTAAGAACAGCAATAAAGATGGGTGGACATCGTGAAATCCGGCAGCGAGTGAAGACTTTTTGTTCCCTTTATGTTCATCTTTTAATGGAAGAATGATACAGGTTGGCCAGCTACCAAAAAGAAAAGAATCACGCGCATGACGCTCAAGTAAAAATCAATTATAAATAATATTAATAAACTTTAACAGCAGAGGATATAAGGAGAGAAAACAAGCCACGACCGATTAACAAGCTCCAACGCATCTATTTATGGTGTGGTGCTACATACTAGCTTTTTTGGCAGATAAAATAAGCTCACAATTTCATATAATTCACAAACAAATTCATCTCCCAGCACATGACTTCACCTGTTCATGCTTTCGCCAATGTTGCTCAATTCACCATCTTTATCCATCTTTTCCATGACTTTCGTTCCTTCTTTGATATGCTCACCATTTGGTTTCACTGAAAAATTGTCTCCAATCCACTCAGGGAGAATATGACCAATAGGACCACTTTTGGCGTCAAAGCGAATATGATATCCATTGGAGTGAACTTCAGGGCTATCACTAACTCGGAATACAGACTTGAACCCGATGCCTTTTTGTCCTGAAACAAAGCCATATCGAGAACATGTTCGACTACAAATGCAACGAGAGAAAAGCGCAAAGCAGGCGACCATTGGATATAAGCTCTTTCAGGGCTTCTTGCCCAAATAGGAAAGTCAGAAAGATATTTACCATGCAACAAATACGTAAATACTGCACTAACCGATGTATCCATAGCGATACGCCCCTTTGGTACTTCTGCCAACATCACACAACGCGCGTATATTCTTCTCAACAAATCCAACTTCGTTGTTCAATATCACGATCCTGTCCCGCTCGAGGACGAATACAAGGGACGGGAATCCTGGGCCACAGCACACTTCAGGATAGGAATTATCGTCTGCATTCTGAACGAGCTCCAACAAAAAGTGGGTGTCCCTGGTGTAAAGATCGGAGGAAAGACGGTGTAAGCCACGACCCTCTCTCTCGCGGTGTCGCTGAACAAGTTTGGCTTCCTCTTTTCCAAGCTCCAAACCGATTCCAAAATCCTCACGGCGAATTTGTTCAATTATTGCCCTGCATTCCCTGTTAGGTGTGCATGGTCCTGATGGTAATGCTGACAATCCACCCTTAGTGTCTGAAGTTGCTGCTGGGATTATCGAAAAAAGACTATAATCACGATCAGGGATCACGCTTTCATGAAAAACTTAAACCAAAAAATTATAAGTAATTCATAAATAAATTCGATTATGATCAGATAACAGTCCGATGGCCACTTCCAAAGTAATCATATGACTAGAAGGCGTGGTAAACATACCTTATAGACTGTAGATCAGAGGGGGAAAGTACATTGAAAACATAGGAGATGAAAACAAAGGAAGTGACAGGAGAACGGGAGGGGCAGCATAAAAAGCTGGGAGTAGATTTAGGAAGGAAGAAGGAAGGAAATATAACCAAATAAAAGTGGACAGTTATAAATACCTTCGTCCCCATCCTTTTCATCAAAACTGCATGATTGTGGGAAGATTGTTTTAAGGTTAGCAGTGGTCTAAAAAAAAACAAGTAGGAAAGCGGGGTGATTTCGATTGTCTTTACTATGA